>NC_063336.1:47097562-47170040 GCF_021869965.1 Rhincodon typus
CCGAAACGTCAGCTTTCCTGCTCCTCTGATGCTGCTTGGCCTGCTGTGTTAATCCAGTTGTACACCTTCTTGTCTCAGATTCTCCAGCATCTGCAGTTCCTACTATCTCCTCAACCAATGTCCTGTACAGCTGCAACATGACCTGCCAACTCCCATACTCAGTGCACTGTCCAATAAAGGCAGCCATTCTCAGTGTCTTCTTCACTATTCTATCTATCTGTGATTCCACTTACAAGGAACTATGAACCTGCACTCCAAGGTCTCTTTGTTCAGCAACACTCCCCAGTACCTTACCATTAAATGTAGAAGTCCTGCCCTGATTTGCCTTTCCAAAATGCAGCACCTCACATTTGTCTAAATTACTCTACATCTGCTACTCCTTGGCCCTTTGGCCCATCTGATCGTGATCCTGTTGTGCTCTGAGGTAACCTTCTTGGCTGTCCACTCCACTTACAATTTTGGTGTTATCTGCAAACTTATTAACCATACCTCTTATGATCACATCCAAATCATTTATATAAAAGATGTAAAGCAGTGGACCCAGTACTGATCCTTGTGACACACCGCTGGTCACAGGCCTCCAGTCTGAAAAGCATCCCTCCACCACCACCCTCTGCCTTCTACCTTCAAACAAGTCCTGTATCCAAACTGTTAGTTCTCCCTGTATTCCACATGATCTAACCTGCTCACATCCCATGAACAAATTAAAGAAATTTTTAAAAATCAGCTAAAAAGCAAAGGTTTTTTCTCTGGTCTTAACTGGAAGAGGGTTTGAATACTGGAGCAAGCATTTCTTACTGCAGCCGGACGTGACTTTGGTGAGGCCACACCTCGAGTGTTTTGTGCAGCTTTGTCCCCTTACCTAAGAAATGATATAATTTCCAATAGAGGGATTTTAACAAAGATTTACCAGATTGATTCCTGAGTGGCATTATAATAGAAGATCAGCCAAGACCATATTGACTAGCAGGGAGGGCTTGATGACCTAAATAGCTATATACCTCCTTTTCCTATGATTCTTTGAAGCAGAGGATTTAGTTCTTATTTCAGAAGAAGAAATGCTCTAATTGGTTACCAGCTTCTGAGAAGCATTTACAAGAATATTTTATTTTTATTTAATCATGGGATGTGATGTCATTGGGTGGCCAGCAATTATCACTCATCCCAAGTTGCCCTCGTGAAGATGTTGGTAAACGGCCTTCTTGAACTGCTGCAGTCTACGTGTTATATGTTGATCCACAATGCCCCTACAGGAGGCATAAAAGGCAGATGTAAAATGTACCAGATATATAAATTCTTCAAAGAAATTTCATCAAAATATAATTGAAATGGTCAGCTGTTTTGGAAGTATTATTAACAAAGGAAGTCCTGGGCCATAGAGATAATCCTCTTGACTTTACTCACAGGTTGGTAATGCTGAAGTCTATCAGGATGTTTTTTTTAATCAGGAAGGTCACTTGGCAATAAATGTATGTTGAATTTTACACAACAGTCCACATGATGGCCAGGAATTTCAAAAGCAATTGAAGATTTAATTATGTCCTGCAGTACTTGTGCAATAAATAGCCAGACTCCAACAGAACATTTGTTGTCTTTCAATCTGTCAAATCGGCCGTGGTAAAGATTGGGACTAGACCCTTCAACTTTAAAGAGAAAATATTATTAAGAATAATGTATTAAGTATTAATTATTAAGAATAATTAAGTTTAATGTAGTTTTTTTGTATTTAGTGTATTAAGGGGGAGCTATGGTTCGTTTCATTTTGTGGAGTTGCTTTGTGGGCATGGTACTGGAAAATTGTGAAGGCCTGTTTGTGTACAAGAACTTTTATTGTGGTTTTACAATTCTTGAAATGAAAGAATTGGATGTAGTGGTTTCATCAAAAACTGAGGTAAAGAAAAGCTGCTGTTGCTTGGTATCAGGCATACCGGGACACACTGGAAGGCATGAAAATCTCGAAGTCACTCAGTGGGTGTGTGTATGAGAGGCTGACTGCTGGAACCAGAGTTTCGAGAATCCAGGTTTGCTCTGAAGTGAAAACAGTAGTGGTTGTAGTTTTGCAGTATGTTTTAGGTGTCTTAGGGAGAGATATAGCAGCAGAAGGAAATTGGTGACAGTTGTGCTAACTAGATTAAAAAGTTTTGGAAGCGAGACAGAGATAAATCTTAACTGGTATTTTTAGTGTTTGTAAAGATGTTGCCAGGATTAAAGGAACAGCATGAATTTGAAGAGATAGTAGGAACTGCAGATGCTGGAGAATCTGAGATAACAAGTTGTAGAGCTGGATGAACACAGCAGGCCAAGCAGCATCAGAGGAGCAGGAAAGCTGACGTTTCGGGCCTAGACCCTTCTTCAGAAATGGGGGAGGGCAAGGGGGTTCTGAAATAAATAGGGAGAGAGGGGGAGGCGGATAGAAGATAGATAGAGGAGAAGATAGGTGGAGAGGAGATAGACAGGTCAAAGAGGCAGGGATGGAGTCAGTAAAGGTGAGTGTAGGGGGGAAGTTAGGGAGGGGATAGGTCAGTCCAGGGAGGACGGACAGGTCAAGGGGGCGGGATGAGGCTAGTAGGTAGGAGATGGAGGTGGGGCTTGAGGTGGGAGGAGGGGTAGATGAGACGAAGGACAGGTTAGGGAGGCGGGGACAAGCTGGGCTGGTTTTGGGATGCGGTAGGGGTAGCCGATACAGTCATCAATGTAACAGAGGAAGAGGTGGGGTTTAGGGCCAGTGTAGCTACGGAAGAGGGATTGTTCCACGTAACCTACAAAGAGGCAGGCATAGCTTGGGCCCATGCGGGTACCAGCCGATACAGTCATCAACGTAACGGAGTCAATGTAATGGATACAGTCATCAATGTCCCGCCTCGTGCTCCCACGAGGACCTCAAACAGTTCATCCACTTCACCAACACCTTCCACCCCAACCTCAAGTTCACCTGGACCATCTCTGATACCTCTCTCTCCTTCCTGGACCTCTCTGTTTCCATCTCTGGCAACCACCTGGAAACCGATATC
The DNA here is from genome assembly GCF_021869965.1 of Rhincodon typus. Taxonomy (NCBI): domain Eukaryota; kingdom Metazoa; phylum Chordata; class Chondrichthyes; order Orectolobiformes; family Rhincodontidae; genus Rhincodon; species Rhincodon typus. The sequence continues at coordinate 47,100,574 of NC_063336.1, forward strand.
CATTTCAAGACCACCGACTCACACAGCTACCTCGAATACACCTCCTCCCAACCACCTTCCTGCAAAAATGCCATCCCCTATTCCCAATTCCTTCGCCTCCGCCACATCTGCTCCCAGGATGAGGCATTCCACTCCCGTACGTCTCAGATGTCCTCATTTTTCAAGGACCGTAACCTCCCCCCCTCAGTGGTCGAGAACGCCCTCGACCGTGTCTCCCGCATTTCCCGCAACTCATCCCTCACACCCCCTCCCCGCAATAACAACCAAAACAGAATCTCCCTCGTCCTCACGTACCACCCCACCAACCTCCGGATTCAACGCATCATCCACCGAATCTTCCGCAATCCGACCCCACCATCAAAGACATTTTTCCCTCCCCACCCTTATCTGTTTTCCGGAGGGACCACTCTCTCTGTGACTCCCTTGTCTGCTCCTCACTCCCCTCCAGCCCCACCACACCCAGCACTTTTCCCTGCAACCGCAGGAAGTGCTACACCTGCCCCTACACCTCCCCCCTCACCCCATCCCAGGCACCAAGAAGACTTTCCACATCAAGCAGATGTTCACCTGCACATCTGCTAATGTGGTATACTGTTCCCGTTGTGGCATCCTCTACATCGGGGAAACCAAGTGGCAGCTTGGGGACCGCTTTGCGGAACACCTACGCTCAGTTCGCACTAAAAAACTGCACCTCCCAGTCGCAAACCATTTCAACTCCCCCTCCCATTCCTCAGACGACATGTCCATCCTGGGCCTCCTGCAGTGCCACAACGATGCCACCCGAAGGTTGCAGGAACAGCACCTCATATTTCGCTTGGGAACCCTGCAGACCAATGGTATCAATGTGGACTTCACAAGCTTCAAAATCTCCCCTCCCGCTACCGCATCCCAAAACCAGTCCAGCTTGTCCCCGCCTCCCTAACCTGTCCTTCCTCCCACCTATCCCCTCCTCCCACCTCAAGCCCCACCCCTCTCTCCTACCTACCAATCTCATCCTGCCCCCTTGACCTGTCCATCCTCCTTGGACTGACCTATCCCCTCCCTAACTCCCACCTACACTCACCTTTACTGGCTCCATCCCCGCCTCTTTGACCTGTCTGTCTCCTCTCCACCTATCTTCTCCTCTATCCATCTTCTATCCGCCTCCCCCTCTCTCCCTATTTATTTCAGAACCCCCTTGCCCTCCCCCATTTCTAAAGAAGGGTCTAGGTCCGAAACGTCAGCTTTCCTGCTCCTCTGATGCTGCTTGGCCTGCTGTGTTCATCCAGCTCTACACCTTATTTTAGCATGAATTTGAATCCTTTTTTGGTGTTAGTAAGCTGCATATACTATAATCTTTCCAAACATTTTGATTACCAAATATCCAATTTTTTGTAAATTGGTTTATGCTTTTTCCTTGTTTAATTTTTTTTATTCTATGTGTTAAAAGTAGACCGGCAGACTCTTCTGAATGTATTCACTAACTGACTTCCTTGGTTACAAAACAAAGGAAAGGCTCTATGAAGCCAGGTTTCACTTTAGGATCTGATTTGTTCAATATTAACATCGTCTGGGATCATAGTGGCAGACTACTACTCCAGTGATTAGAAGTTATCAGAATTCCCACTGTGACAGCTGGAAGTGATCAAATGAGCCATTGAGGAATATATTTTGCACACATGAGCTTCCAGCTGAGATTGTTTCCTTCAATGGCCCATGTTCATGAGATGTATAACAGAATCCAGTATTGATGATATCACATGTTGAAGGTCAAAACAGCAGTGAGAATCATAAAGGCACAAATGGCTAAAAATAATGATTGGATTCAGTTTTATTGAATTACGAAGCAATAGCCTTGAGCAGCAGAGCTAATTATGGGTGGAAGGTTAAAATTGGAGATTATTTTTCCATAACCAACCACAACCAAGTCTCAGATGAAATATTACTACTTAATATCATTAGAGAGTAACAATAAGCAGGAATGACTGATAGAGAAAACAGGAGAACTTATATAATTTCACACATAAAGTGAAGACCTTATTTGCTTTAATATCAATCTAGAAGGTATGATTCAAAGATGGGAAATCAGAAGGTACAGTCCTCAAACAGTCAGAGCAATAATACTCTTATATTGTTTGAACACTGGTTGGAGCATTAATCAAGTACAGAAAAGCATTAATACTATTTGACGGAGCGAGAACTAATGATTATGATTAACACAAACATTGTGATTATGACAAAAAATTTGCATTCATTACGTTGCAGAATGATAATCATCTCTCAGAAATCAGAACTTTTTTGTGAACATCACCTTTGATCAATGGTATTGAGAACACAAACACAAGATGAAAGGTATTACAGGGAGACAACTTGAAGTGTTATGAGAAAGAATATGATAGTTAGATGGTGGTGGTGTAACGATGTGACAATGGCATAAGCAGTCATGGTGATGAAGAAAAGATGAAATACCTAGTACCCAAGAGGTTTACTATGGAAATCAGTGTTTAATATTGTAAGTAAAATGATTGAGGAAACCTTAGAGTCAGACAGAAGTCGCTCATAGGTTACTAAGAAACTATTAAGTCACATATGCTCAAAAGAGACAATAAGAGCCTAGGGTAACATCTTTTCCAAAGTGCAGGACAGAACATAAAATCCTAAAACTCATTGTTGCTTAGACCATGAGGATAGAAGAAACCCAGGGAAATGAAGTAATTAGCTATTTGTGCTATTCTCCAGGGACCTCTACCAATCTGCCATTGATAAACTACAAAGTCCCATACACAAACATCTGTGAAAGCAACTGACTAGCCTCCCTTCATTTCCTTTTATCTCTTCAACCCTGCCTTGTTGAACTGACGATTCCTTACTTGTGACTTCAGTTGCTGATAATCAGGCCACGGAGAACCTCACTGGTGACCTCCCATGCTGTTGTCATCCGACAGTCACACCTAGAAATTTATCCAGAAGGGTCAATGGTAGCTGAGCTAGTATCAAAACTAAGCCATTTTATTCATCTCCACTTTTATTTCATATCAGGTAATTCTGCAGACTCAAGACCAAATCTTGGACCCAATAGCTGATGTGTAATTTTTTGTTTATTTTTGAAAGGGACTCAAGTTATCCAAAAAAAACTTGAAGATTGACAAAGGTGTTAGCATTTTTATAACAAGATGAGTTGGCTGGAAAACTGGTGGCAGATTCATATTACAGGGTGGATTCCATCGGACGAGGGTTACAGTGAAACCACAGTATACTCATAAGCTTCTGTGTCCGCAATTATTTTAAATTTCTAATTCGCAAATGTATTTATAGCTACCATGTTGTCCTCAATGGCTGGGTAAGGAAGATGAAGCACCACTTTCCGATGATTGTGGACAGATGTGTCGCTTCCAATATAACCATCTGAATAGCTGAAATTTCTAGACTTTGAAAAGCAACCACTCATTTTTAATTTTTCTATTGGCTCTACATCAACAATACTTAATCTTTGCAATGTTTGGACTCCAAGGATTACAATGTGCCAAACCATCATTCCATACGTAAATACTCCCAAACAAAACAATGTTTTCTGCAAATGACTAGATTCATGGAAAATGATAATAAAAAAGGTTTTGTTTTAAATATTTATTCTCAGCTGAAAACATTGTTTTATTGTTGCATTGATCCCTGAGCAGACAGGTAGTGTACCTTTAGTGTACCTTTAGTACAGTTAGATGATATCTGAAAATGTGATGTACCCGTATAAAGGTATCTGCCTCACCTCCTGTTCTTGTTGCAGTACCAGTATTGATAGTAATAGCCAGCTTGCAGTTACTGTTTTTTTGCTCTATATAGTCAGTAAACACAGAACCCAGACTATGTCTGGAATTTTATGGGGCTCTAAAGGATAAGTGCAATGAGGCCCATTTCGATTTCAAGATCATCTCATTCCATCTTTTTGTGTTCTTCATAAGAGGCTCGGCGAGATTTTCACAAGACAGCAGCAAGATGCTAACTGACTGTTATTATTGTTTGTTAAATGCTGTGTTAATGCCACAGCCTCTTTAATATTCGAACTCCAAACTTGACAATCAGCCAAGATATCAGCAAAACTAGACAAGGAAACCAAGGTGTGTACCTAGCAGATTCAACTTGCTGCATGCTCCAAACAGCATCCATGTTGAAAATGGGACACCAACATTTCATCCCCGCATCGTGGGCACTGGTCACATAGTATTCCATGTCCATGGGCATTGGTGTTTCATGTTGTATTTCATGCTGCATCAGAAGCTACCATTGTAACACTGCACCAAGGGCACTGTGCACTCAGGGACAGACACCCGACTCACGGATTGGATCTGGATGCATTTTTGGTCTATTTACTTGTTGTCATTAGAACTCGCTCAATCTGAACCTACCTGGATGTTCACAGCTTCATGACTTGCAATGCCTTGCCCTTTCACACTTTGCCCCTCAGCCAAAGATACCAGGGTCAGATTACTGCTGTCTTGCTTTGTTGTTTTGTGCAGACTCACTGCCAAAAAGCTTGTCATTGTTGGCACCAGCCTTTAGTCACATCAAGGGGGATAATCTTCAATTAGGGGGTCCTGGCACAATAAGTCGTATGAAAACAATTTAGGGTTGTATGAGTCAGTCTGAGTCAGGAACCTCTCCACATGAAAGATGATGGACAGCACATCTCTCAAATTGTCTCTTTTTGCCTCACTGTTAACTGTTTTCATCCTGGAATAAGTGAAGATAGAAAATGAAGGTGGGCGCTACAACTGTTACACAGCTAGTGCAGGTGGAGAAATGCCTGAACAGTCCAGAGGACATGCAAGGTTAGGGGTATCGAGAGTTGGGGTTGGTGAGAATGAGTGGGAAAGAGTCAAAAGTGAGAGTGGTAGTGCATGAACTCTTGGAAGATTGGTGCAGCAGCAGAGATAGAGTCACGGTGAGGTATCAGAAAGAAGATGGTGGCACTTAGCCTGGTGAAATGAAGGAAGATATTGCCCTTCCTCTTACATTTCCCCAGATGGCTGTGACTGCACTGACCCCAGTGCCAACCTCAGACTAAGCTGGGATGGTCTAGTGTTGTGGCCACCACTGCTAGTCCTGGATGAAGAGGAATTGTTGCCTATGCATTCATCCATCCAGCAGGGCAACCAGGTCCCTTCCCACTAAACAGGACACCAGTTTCTCCCTTTCTTAAATCCCTGGGACAAATCTGAGAAACTCTGCAGAATATCTCCAAACTGACAGTGCTTGTCTGGATGCACAACAGGCTTTTAAAGATGGCTCAGGCACAAGGGATGATTTTTTAGATATTTGCTTAGTGTTGATTTGTTGTGGGAATCATGCATGGAAGGGTGGAATGGAAATGGAATGTGAAAGGCACCATAGGGGCAAGGCAGGCAATTAATGATGCAGGTTTGGTAAGATAAAGCGGGGGAACTCATTAGGCCTCACAGTGCAAGTGTCTCCAGAAAACTTGATGCAACTCCACCTTGGCCAAAACAAAGTATGATTCAGCACTATGTGTAAGTCTGAGATCTAATGAAGTGAAAGCAGTTCCTGTTGTTAATAAATTTCAAGAAGTGTCTCAACAAGAACCCAGTCTTTGTGGTCTGTCAGAAGGGCTACAATGTAGGGAACATTACTTTATCCAGACAGCACAAAACACATCATTAGCAAGGCCACAATTCTTGTCAATTTTGAGTCAATCTTGAATTATTATCATTCAAGGTAAATTCAAAACTTAAATTGTATTCAATCATAAAAGAAAACAACCAATATCCCTAAAGTGAAGAATCATGCTGACTGGTATCATTCTTTTCTTTGTACTTGAAGAAAGGCAGCACCATATGTATATGCTTAGTTCCAAACTGACAAAATGTTTTGCTAACCAGACCCAGATACCAGATCCCTACCCTGGACGAGCTTAATCTCAAGTTTTCAGGTGACAAGCATTTTTCCAAGCTTGATGCCAAGATTGGTACTGGTTCATACATCTTTCCCTGGAGTTGAAGAAACTAACAACTTTTCAAACTATCAGTCAATATTGTTTTCTCAGATTACCATTTGGATTATCTGTCCACGAGAGTATATTCCATCAACATATGGATTGTATAACCGATAAACTACCAGGTTGTTTCTGTATCAGAGATGACTTTGCAGACCTCAGAAGAATTAAAGATGAGCATGATGCAAGCCTCCATCAGCTCCGTATTGGCAAGGAAACATGGTCTTATTTTCAACAATAAAAAATGTCAAGTTAACATGTGCCAATTTTTTTTTCAGATCAAGCTACTCATCAAACGGGATTATAACCTGATCCTAAAATAGAAGACATACAGAACATGCCTACTTTATAAGAAAAATATGAGTTACAATGTTATCCCAGTTTCTTCATCATTTTATCCTCACATATTCTGGACTTTGCAATCAAAGTCTACTTTAACTTTGGATAATTGTTGATGATTCACAATTACTTATCATTTGTTGTGAGACTTCAATCAGATGATAGTCTTATCTGAATAAGTTATAACTGGTTTCTAGGGAGGAATCATAGTTCATCATTTCCTGATCTAGAAACTTCCTGATGTATGCTCCTTCCTTCAAAGGAATTCTTGTCAGGTAATATGAAGACAAATTTCTTCAAATTTCCACATTCCATTCGGGATACTTTGATACACAGTGTTTGGCTCACTTGCAAACTGGGGAGTATTTCATCATATTCCTGACAAGCCTTGGCAGGAGTGGAAAGGGTTTTGAGGGGTCAAAATTTGAATGGTGCCCAGGTTCTATGCTGTGCTTGCAGCCATGAATGTATTATAGATCTGGAGAATCATGACCTCGTAAGATATTGATGTGAGGTCTTAGTGCTACTAAAGCTCAAGATAAAAACGCTGGACTTGTTTTGGCTTTTGATGGCCATTATCTGGCATTTATGTGCCACCGTTGTGACCTGCTACTTGTCAATCAAAACTTGGTCATTATCACTACCCTGCCATCAGCTCGTGTGAGCTGGTTTATAGAGGAGAAGCTGCGAATGGAAGTATATACTACAGAATCATAATCAAAAAGCCACACTCCTCATATGGCCTTGCAAATGTACAAAATTGATTAAGAAAACAAATTGAATTGATTCAGCAAGCCAACCTACCAGTTGCAATTCCTTACATATCATTCAACAGTCAAACCTTTGGTTTCCCTACCACCAGCAATCATGCAATCTCCTGTAAGATGTAATTAAAAATCAAAATTAGCCAATAATTGTGAGGACATAATATCTGTAACATTCCTTGATAACCTCCTTAAGTAATTACCGTTAATTTAGAGGATCTTGTTCACCATGATGTATATGGCTTAGTATTTCAGCTATCTTTTGTATGACATAAGTTCTGCCCCTAACTGGTCCACTTCCCTTTTGAGAGTAAGCAGTGAATCAGTGCTCAATGCATAAGCCTATAGCTTGTTCCAAAGTTCTGCTCATCTCTGAGAAAAGAGAAACCTCCTGACAGTTAATCTTGTTTTGTCCTTAAGATGTGTAAATGGCCCATGGCCCTTTCTAATTTCTGATTACAATCATATCACTATCCTTTCATTATTTAGAAATCTTTATAAGATCAGCCAGAGTCTGCACAAAATAAATAGGCCCATCATTTTAAACCTATTTAGAAAATTATATGTTTTAAATTAGGTTTTGTTTTGGATTTTCTCCTGCATTTTTCAAACTCTCTTTATCTATCATCACTTCAGTGGATCAGAAGTGAAAATAGTAATTTGTAACCAAAGTTTTAAAAAGGATAGAAAAATTATCTGAGGAATGGTCACCAGACCCGAAACGTTAACTCTGATTTTTTCTTCACAGATGCTGCCAGACCTGCTGAGTTTCTCCAGCAACTTCTGTTTTTGTTTCTGATTTAACAGCGTCTGCAGTTCTTTCAGTTTTTAGAAAAATGGTTTGTTTTATTTTTTATTGAATTATACTAGTGACACAACCAAACACTCTTTTTGCTTGGGTCCCAGCATTAGTTGTGATCCTGAGAAAATTGTATCCTATAACACCAACATTTTGGGCTTCAGGCCTACAGCATAGGTATCCTTGGTGTCTTATAGTGCTACATTTATCAATAGAATGTGCCATTCCTTGATTAGTGCCTAATTCCCTAATTCATCAAGAGCTTCTTATAGTAATTACCCACAATCCTGAAAATCAGACCGATCTATTGACCATTCCCCCACACATCTACATCCAGGTCGTTACTGAATAAATAAATATCAGTAAGAAACAATAATGACTGATGTCTATACAGTATCATTAGTAATTGGTCTCCAAACACTTCCACTCAATAACCACTTTCTAGTTCTCTAGCAACTTGTAGTACACTGCATCACTAATGTATAATTCCACATTTTGGTATAATCTGTGCATTATATTTCCAAAAGTTTCCCAAAAAATAGAATGGACAGTGTTTACTGATCTCAATGACTAACCTTCAAAGAAATCAATGGAATTAATAAGAAACAACATTTTCTTTCACAAATCACATTGCATAACTCTGATAACTCATTTTTTACACAGTTAATCACAGCAGAACATGTCCTGTGATCTTTTCTAATATCTTGCCTATGATTAAATGTATGCTAATGGGCTTGTAGTTGCCTAACACTAACTTGTTCTTTTTGTTTTGAAAATGAACTTCTTTGTAGTCCAAGGGAACAAATCCTATGTCTGAGGAACAGTAGGGGATTTGGTAAAGAAGATATTGAATTTAAAAAAGAACATTTTCATGTGGATTCAGCCTGGCCCAGCAGCTCTATTTTGAGGTTCCTAATTCATTTTAAGATAATATTCTCAGATATTTTATTCTTTCAGTATTTGTATCAAGTGCTTAACTTATTGATTGTAAATGAACATCATCCACAGGAGTCAAGACTGATGCACACTGAGAAATCCTTCAATTGACCTATACATATTAAATATCTTTCTAACTCCTGAGATCATCACAAAGGGTTTCACCATTGCTGTTGTATTTTTCAAAGATCATCAAGTTGTCAATGTTAGTTAGCTGCTCTAACAGTAGATTTTATTTCCTTTAATTATGTATACTTCTTCTCTTTTGTCCTGTAACTTATTCCCCTTTATTTTAAGAAATGATTTTGTTTACTTTTGATTTGTTCTTTGCCATGTAAATTTGAGCATTGATTTACCAAATGTTTTATTTTGATATATTTTCTTACAAATTCACTGGATGAGGATGTCACTGGCCAGGCTAGCATTTATTGCCCATCCCTAATTGCTCAGAGGACTGTGTAGGAGTCAACCACTTTGCGGTAGGTCTGGAGTCATATGTAGGCTAGACTAGGTAAGGATAGCATTTTCCTTCCCTGAAGGACATTAGTGCACCAGATGGATTTTTCAAACAATTGACAATGGATTTATGGTCATCATTAGACGCCTAATTCCAGATTTTTGTTTCCTTGAAGTCAAATTCCACCATCTACCATGGCAGGATTCAAACCTGGGTGCCCAAAACATTGTTGGAAAATACATAGGCATATTGCAATCTGTTGCTTGACTAGATCAGACGGGCTCTACTCAATGAACAAATAGCATCCATTGTTCATTAGGCTTGTCATTGTCCATCATTTGCACTAGATGTTACTGAAAGCTAGTGATCAAATTCCACTGCACGCCCACAGAAAACCTGGGTTCGGTGTTCACAAGGCAAGAAAACATGCAGCTCCTCAGTGAATAGGTTTGATGGGATATTAATGAATCATGGAGGGTGGCATAGTGGCTCAGTGGTTAGCACTGCTGCCTCACAGCACCAGGGACCCAGGTTCAATTCCAGCCTGAGGCAACTGGCTGTGTGAAGTTTGTACATTCTCCCTGTGTCTGTGTAGGTTTCCTCCAGGTGCTCCAGTTTCCCCCCACAGTCTAAAGATGTGCAGGTGAGGTGGATTGGCCATGCTAAATTGCCCATAGTGTTCAGGGATGTGTAGATTAGATGGGTTACAAGGGGACAGGTCTGGGTGGGATGCTCTGAGGTTTGGTATGGACTTGTTGGGCCAAAGGGCCTGTTTCCACATTGTAGGGATTCTAAATAAAAATGCAAAATCAGAACCAGGATAAATACATTAAAATAGCAAATCCAACATCAAATTAGGGAATAAAACTCAAATAAAGTAATGGAAAGAAAGATTGGACCGAGAGAGAAGGCACAAAAATTACACATATTTTGTAAACCAACAACAATTTGACTTCAAGGAAACAAAACTTTCAATGCCAACAAGGTTGTTTGATGGTAATTAAAGACCTATTACAATACTAAAATGGATATTTAGACAGAAATAAACCAGCTGTAATTTTCTACCATGATTCTACCATACCAATGTCAGTACACACACTGCATACCATTTGGTACATTTGGACAAGGAGCCAGACAACAAGATGTGCACAGCTTGTGGAGGACCACTATCTCTAACAGTAACTTTAAAATTTTTGTAATTAACTGCACATTTGTATTTGTTTAAATTTGCTATCTGAGAGACACATAAATAATGCTACATGATATTAGTCTCAACAGCAGGAATCTGGAACTTGTTTGATGGCAACTCCCATGGATTGGGACAGGAGGTATAGCTGTCTATGGAGGATGCCCTGAGATGTTTGCTGCCCAAGACAGAGGCCCAGAGTATGTGCCCTGAGTAGTGTATGCATTGACAACTCAGTTGGGAGAAAAAAGGGTGAGATCAGCAGAAATTAGATGCCTGATGTTGAAAACCCAAAGTCCAATTCTCCAGCCATGTTTTGAACAGCAAGACATGAATCTCACTAGTGAGCAGTCAGCACTCTACTTGCATCCATTCGCTTGCATTATCACACTGTTGTTAACTAATCTTGCTTTATTGACATGCAGTTTCCTAGTGTCCCACCGGCTATTTAGAAACTAGATTGTAAGACACGTAGGGTATGCCCAGCTCACTGCCTGCAGCTCACTGCTTGCTATTCTGGACCTCCATCTTGGCCAGCAAACATCTCAGGGCATGTTCCATGGACAGCTATACCCTGTGTCCCAATCCATGGGAGTTGCTATCAAACACATTCCAGCCTCACGACATTCTCATGGCATTATCTTTGACTCAACCTGCTGTGATGTAGGATGTTTAAGTAGCTGTTCCATCTGAATAAATTTACCCATTGTCATAATGCTGCAGATCTCACGGATTCCCATCGTTCATCCTGTAGCCTTTGTGCATCCCAAATTGTTTGGAGTAGAGATTCCGAGAATCAAACAACACATTCTCTCCAGATAATATGAGTTAGAAACCCCAGATATGGCCTGCATAGAAACTTGTAGTCAATGAGCCATCCCATATACTTCATTGGTCCCAGTGGGAAGGGTTGTGACATTGCAGAAATGCTGGATAGCCTGACCTTCTGTGTATTGCATGACTGCCTCAGCCCCTCATCTGCATGGCATTCCGTGGAAAATTAACAACTCACCTTTTCTCTGAAATAATCCCACGGGATCTATTATATCCATCTGTGTCTGGCAGTGTGGTCTCTTCTAGTGGTCCTGGTGGTGTTACGATGCAGAGACAGACAGGTAAATCAGTTAAGCCCTATATTTGCAACACAACAAAATTAAAATACTTAACATTGACCCCAATGGTTCCGAACCTGACTTTTTGTACAACTGGTATCAGGTTTCCATCTTGAACAAAATATATGACAAGTTCTTAATAATGCAGTAGCTTTAGCAAAACAAAGTTAACCAATAAGGTGAATGTGGCCAATGTCTTTCCCCTGGTGGACTTTGGGTTGGAGAATTAGACTTTGGGTTTTCAACATCAGGCATCTAATTTCTGCTGATGTCACCCGTTTTTCTCCCAACTGAGTTGTCAATGCACACATTACTCAGGGCCCATACTCTCGGCCTCCATCTTGGGCAGCAAACATCTAAGGGCACCTTCCATGGACAGCTATACCTCCTGTCCCAATCCATGGGAGTTGTCATCAAACATGTTCCAGATCAAAACAAGAGGGCATAGATTTAAGGTGAGAGGAGAAAGATTTAAAAGGGACCTGAGGGACAATTTTTTCACACAGAGGGTGGTCTGTAAATGGAAAGAACTGCCAGAGGAAGTGGTAGATGCAGGCACAGTTTACAACATTTAAAAGACAAGTCTTTTGGACAGGTACATAATAGGCAAGGCTTAGAGGGACATGGGCCAAACGCAGGCAAATGGGACAAGTTTTAGTTTGGGAAACCTGGTCGGTATGGACGCGTTGGGCTGAAGAAACTGTTTCGGTGCTCTATGACTCTGTGACTCTATTTATAACTGAGATTGTATTCTCTGAACTTTCATTAAGTTGATAATGGGACAACAACCAGGGAGCAATCAAATGTGTGTAGCTTTGGCAGGCAAAATCCTTCTGAGATAAACACAGTTCAAAAACCAACTTCTGTTTCTTTTTGTTAGACTGGTTCTCTCTCTGCAAAGCCCTAGTTAACATTCATCACCTGCCATCTGTTTACTGCTTCTCGCGAACCAAAATGCCCAGTGCTCTACGGGCACGAATTAATGTGCAATTATCTTACAGACTTGGCCTCATAGACAATTTACACTTTGCTTGTTCTCCTCTTTTTAAAAACAAGTGGCAGCTCACAGTCCAAAGGTCATCTTCAGCTGCTGCTCACAGATCACAGCTCTGAATAAAAAACAAAAATAAAATTAAAATAATTCCGGTCTCAGCAGTGAAAAGAAGATGGCAGTCCCCTGCACCTTCCTGTCCACCAGGACCTCTACGTAATTATCGGTAAAATGGTGAGCTAATTTCACTTTCTCAGCCATGTCCAGACAATTCTTATTAACAGTAATAGTGCAGGTGTCCCTGGACTGGCACCACTTAACCCGATGAACAACAGTATTTTAGAAATGGCACCGACGGCAGGAACCACAGGAGGTCCTGACAGTGGTTAGTATTTCCACCATTGACGATAGGGATGATGGGGGTATCATAGAGGCATGGTGCATAGCTACACTGGCAGATTGCAGACAATAGAGTAACAAAATCCCCTCCGGCTCATGGAGAGTAATCTGCCAAAATTGAGACATAGTTGATTTCTGGTAAAATTCAGCCCAATGTTAATTTTACAGTAAATCTTTGTTTATTATATTTTTAAAAATGTTGCATATCTTTTCAGTATCCCACCACTTAGCGTTTTTTTCAGTCTTTTCAGCAAAGTATACCTTTTAAATTCTAGAGCTAAATTTTGATTCTTGGTATTTTTGGTTCAATTGATTAACAATAGATTGAAGGTCAATGATAAAGCATTTGAGGCTGGTCACGTCAAACAAATTATATAAATTTTTCCAAAGCATAACATGTTTCAGAAGAATCATAGAGAGGAGGTATTGCTTTAAAAAGTTGCCAAAATTCATGTCTCGATTGTGAATTCAATCATGACTCAAAACAAATTTTCCATAAAACCATCCAAGCAAGGAATCAGTGAATTGGAACTGCCTATGCCACAATTTCTACAGATCTTTCTGTAAAGGCTGATGAAGAAGGGCAGCAGTGTGTATCAAAACCTCAGCTAAATTGAAATCTGCCTTTGCAAATGTCATTGCAAATCTGAGTGCGAATATTGAAAACTTTTTTGACTTTCAGAATATACAAGATTGTTTAGAATATATTCAATTAAAATTTGGGATGCACTGATAATTGCACATGGGTGTGGGGATGGGGAGCATGTAATTGTGGTCCGTGACTTGCCTGTGTCAGATCTGGTGGAGATGGGTACTGTGCAAATTTAGTGCTGCCACCTCACTTGTATGATTGTACCATAGGGCCAAGAAACTCCAGTGCCGTTGTGATGCTGTATTTACAACCTCAGACTGTTGTAGGGAGCCAAACAAAATTGAGCTGAGGTCAATGATACGGCCAATCTTCTGTCCCTCTTATAAAGAAGCTGCAATGAATCACTAGGAGCTGTTTCCGAATCCTGTTGTTAAAATTCTAAACAGGAAGACAAGAGGTTACAGCATGCTTCAAAAGTTCCAGGCTGATGATACTTGCTGGATGTCTTAGTGGTGCAGGTCGAAAAGAAGAAAATTTCTAGGAATATTGAGGGCCATGGGACACTCGTTCACACCAGCTCCTTTCCAACCAGGACTCCCTGAATGAAAATGGAAATCCCAACTTCTGGAGCATGTTTCCTGGTTTGGATTTTCTGAGCTGATAACTGCCCTGACTCTGCGCTCCTGACCCAGGAAAATTCACATCACTGTAGTGCAGCTCCCGTACCTTTTCAGCTTTGCATGAACATACTCCTTTGTCCTCTCTGTAAGGAAATATTAATACAATGCATAGTGCACAAATCCAGGAACTTGACATGTCATCTCCACCAACTCCTTGAAGCAGCAGAACTTCTTAAAGAAACATCTTCCCTGTGACTTGTGTTCCAGAATATTTAAATTCCATTTAAATAATGTAAGTGTTGACTCATCTTGCACCTGACCTTTGACTGATATGTGAACTGTTGAGTAAATTTAAAACAATCAGATCAATTTACTGAATGTCAGAGTAGGCTCAAAAGGCCAAATAGCTTACTTTTAATTCTTATGGTCAATTAAGTTCATAAAATAGGCTTGCAGCTTCCAAATTTTGGGGAATGGGAATCAAAAGCAGGAATGGTCAAAACCAGAGCAGTTCCAGTTCCGCTGCTAGTGACGCATATAAGGAATGCTCATGTAACTGCCAGTCCAAGGTGGGCAGGATGGACCACACCTGAAGTGGCTGCCAATCTTCTGTGCATACCCTGAAAAGAATCACTTCTCTCAGCTGTACTAGTACTACTTATCTACTTCTCTCTTGAAATGGGATTTACACTGCATGATACAACTTTGCTTCATTCCAATGCAGATGTTACAAAGCAACAAAGCACCAACTTGATGATTCTGACTGTAAATATGCAAGAGTTAGGAAACATTACAACATCACCTTAGTCGTTTGGTTACAGGGTAAAAACAACATTCTAGAAAACTGAACTTTGGAGTTACCTCATTCATGTATGAAATGGATATAGGATTCAAACCAGAATGAAATTCTCCAGTTAGACCAATGGAATGATTTCAGGGACAGTTAGATTATCTGCAGTCCCTTGCAGATATAGATGACTCTCTTACACTCTCAGGGTGAGTCTGGAGTTGGCTGGACAGACCGATATGGCTACCGCAGGCTCTGTAACATTTGGGGCAGATGGTGGTCACAGGAAGGGCTGGGTGGGGCGTTGGTGTAGCAGTGCGTTCTTGTCACTGTTTTCGCCTGGCTTCTGTTTTTTCCCAACAGCAAGTCTCGAAGTGCTCAACCCATTCCCAGATGCTACTCCTCCACTTTAGATAGTCTTAGGCCAGTGACTCCCACATGTCTGTGTGAATGTTGCGCTCTGCCAGTGAGGCCTTGAGGCATCACTGAAGTGTTTCCTCTATCCACCTGGGGCTCTCCTGCCATTTCGAAGATGGGAGTAGAGTAGCTGCTTGGGGAGTCATGTGTTGGTTACTCGGACGACACGCCCAGCCCATTGTAGCCAATCAAGGGTAGTCAGTGCCTCGATGCTGGGGATGTTGGCCTGGTTGAAGTGTTGGTTCATTTTTCTTCCCAGTGGATTCGCAGAATCTTGCACAGGTGGCATTGGTGGTACTGCTCCAGCGCCTTGAAGTATCTGTTGTAAACAGTCCACTTCTCAGAACCATATAGGAGCGTGGAAACTACCATAGTTCTGTAAATTATGATTTTGGTGTTGGATCTGATGTTGTTGTCCTTGAACACCCTCTTTCTCAGGCTGCCAAAGACTGCACTAGCCCACTGAAGGCAGTGCTGGATTCCTTCATCAAGAGCTGCTTTGGCTGACAGGACTGTCCTGAGGTATTGGAAGTGGTCAGTGTTCTCTAAGGCCTCCCCGTGGACCATATAATCGGGGGTTTGCTCTACAATGCTGGGCCAGGTTGGTGATGCTTAGGGTGAGACCCATGCTCTTATATGCCTCTGTAAAGGTGCTGATGATGGTCTGGAGTACGTCCTCTGAGATTGTGCATTCAAAAGCATCATCTGCATGCTGCAGCTTTTTGACACTGATTGGATTGGCTTTAGTTTAGGCTTGAAGGTGGCGGAGGTTGAATAATTTCCCATAGGTTCTGTATATTAGTTCCACTCCATTGGGGAGCTTGTCGGCAGTGAGGTGAAGCATTGCAGTGAGGTAGATCGAGAACACTGTTGGGCTGATGACGCAGTCCTGGTTGATAGCAGTCCAAATGGGGTTTGGTGACAGACCCATTTGTCAATACTACTGCTCCAGTTTGACCAGTAGAACAATTTAAGAGACAGTTAGATACAGTGTCAGGGAAGTGCAAACTGAGTTGGTTTCTAGATTACAGGAGGCTGAATTAAAATAGATTTGATACTATCTGAAGCTGCTTATATGCTCAATCAATCCCTCTTCTCCATATTTGATGCCCTTGTCCCCAGAAAAATCTTCATTATCTCCCATCTTTGGTAAGGCCCTATCTTTTCTCCAACAAGTTCAAATATCTACAGATGGGTTTATCTGACACATAACTGCTATCGTTTGCAGATCTGGATTGCTCTCATTGGGCTTCCATTGATCTCTTAAAAACCCATCCAAAAATCTAGGATCATATTGAAGAGCAAACATGAATCCAGGCTTGTTCTCTCTAAAACCAACCATTTCCTTAAAACTGAGATAACAAGGTGTAGAGCTGGATGAACACAGCAGGCCAAGCAGCATCAGAGGAGCAGGAAGGCTGACGTTTCGGGCCTAGACCTTTCTTCAGAAAATTTTTCTGAAGAAGGATCTGGGCTCAAAACGTCAGCCTTCCTGCTCTTCTGATGCTGCTTGGCCTGCTGTGTTCATCCAGCTCTATACCTTGTTATCTCAGATTCTCCAGCATCTGCAGTTCCTACTATCTCTACACAGTTACATTGTTCTTCTCAGATTTCCAACAGTCTTCTGTAAGATTGCAGTAGGACATTAAAAGAAACATATGGGACTTAGGAAGTCCATGGAATCTTTCATCACTTTACACTGAGTGTACACCTCAGTGATAGACCATTTGGCCAGACTGTTTCATGACTACATTTACAAGCCTACTTTACCTAACTCTATCAGCATATTATTTTACTTATTTCTCCCTGAACAGCTA
Source organism: Rhincodon typus (assembly GCF_021869965.1). NCBI lineage: Eukaryota > Metazoa > Chordata > Chondrichthyes > Orectolobiformes > Rhincodontidae > Rhincodon > Rhincodon typus. The sequence continues at coordinate 47,117,773 of NC_063336.1, forward strand.
AGCTAGCTTCCCCTTAAATGCATCCATCCTTTATGCCTTAAGCATTTCCTGTTGTCACATGTCCTACATTTACATTAAATAACCTTTGGATGAAGAAGTTGCTCTTGTATTACTTTTTAAAATTAATCAGTGGTAATCTTGCATGTGGAACCTCTAGCTTTGGATTCCCATGTAAGTGGAATCAAATTCTGTACATTTACGTCATCTTGAAAACTTACATCAGGTTACCATTCAGCCATTTCTTTTTCTAAAACAAAAGAACCTGATGCTGAGATAGTAGGAACTGCAGATGCTGGAGAATCCGAGACAACAAGGTGCAGGGCTGGATGAACACAGCAGGCCAAGCAGCATCATAGGAGCAGAGAGGCTGACGTTTCGGGCCTAGACCCTTCATCAGAAAAGGGGGAGGGGAAGGGGGTTTTGAAATAAATAGGGAGAGAGTGGGAGGCGGATAGAAGAGGGATAGAGGAGAGGATAGGTGGAGAGGAAACAAACAGGTCGAAGAGGTGGGGATGGAGCCAGGAAAGGTGAGTGTAGGTAGGGAGTTAGGAAGGGGATAGGTCAGTCCAGGGAGGACGGACAGGTCAAGGGGGCGGGATGAGGTTGGTCGGTAGGAGATGGAGGTGCGGCTTGAGGTGGGAGGAGGGGATAGGTGGGAGGAAGAACAGGTTAGGGAGGCAGGGACGAGCTGGACTGGTTTTGGGATGCGGTAGGGGGAGGGGAGATTTTGAAACTTGTGAAATCCACATTGATACCATTGGGCTGCAGGGTTCCCAAGCGGAATATGAGTTGCTGTTCCTGCAACCTTCGGGTGGCATCGTTGTGGCACTGCAGGAGGCCCAGGATGGACATGTCGTCTGAGGAATGGGAGGGGGAGTTGAAATGGTTCGCGACTGGGAGGTGCAGTTGTTTGTTGTGAACCGAGCGTAGGTGTTCTGCAAAGCGGTCCCCGAGTCTCCGCTTGGTTTCCCCGATGTAGAGGAAGCCACACCGGGTACAGCGGATGCAGTATACCACATTGGCAGATGTGCAGGTGAACATCTGCTTGATGTGGAAAGTCTTCTTGGGGCCTGGGATGGGGGTGAGGGAGGAGGTATGGGGGCAGGTGTAGCACTTCCTGCGGTTGCAGGGAAAAGTGCCGGGTGTGGTGGAGCTGGAGGGGAGTGTGGAGCGGACAAGGGAGTCGCGGAGAGAGTTGTCCCTCCGGAAAGCAGATAAGGGTGGGGAGGGAAAGATGTCTTTGGTGGTGGGGTCGGATTGCAGATGGCGGAAGTGTCGGAGGATGATGCGTTGGATCCGGAGGTTGGTGGGGTGGTACGTGAGGACGAGGGGGATTCTTTTTTGGTTTTTATTGCGTGGACGGGGTGTGAGGGATGAGGTGTGGGAGATGTGGGAGACACGGTTGAGGGCGTTCTCGACCACCGAGGAGGGGAAGTTACGGTCCTTGAAAAACGAGGACAACTGAGATGTACGGGAGTGGAATGCCTCATCCTGGGAGCAGATGCGGCGGAGGCGAAGGAATTGGGAATAGGGGATAGCATTTTTGCAGGAAGGTGGGTGGGAGGAGGAGTATTCTAGGTAGCTGTGGGAGTCGATGGGCTTGAAATGAATATCGGTTTCTAGGTGGTTGCCCGATATGGAGACAGAGAGGTCCAGAAAGGGGAGAGAGGTGTTAGAGATGGTCCAGGTAAACTTAAGGTTGGGGTGGAAGGTGTTAGTGAAGTGTATGAACTGTTCGAGCTCCTCGTGGGAGCACGAGGCGGCGCCGAAACAGTCATCAAAGTAACGGAGGAAGAGGTGGGGTTTAGGGCCGGTGTAGGTACGGAAGAGGGATTGTTCCACGTAACCTACAAAGAGGCAGGCGTAGCTTGGGCCCATGCGGGTACCCATGGCTACCCCCTTTGTCTGTAGGAAGTGGGAGGAATTGAAAGAGAAGTTGTTGAGTGTGAGGACGAGTTCGGCTAAGCGGATGAGGGTATCAGTGGAGGGGGACTGGTCGGGCCTGCGGGACAGGAAGAAGCGGAGGGCCTTAAGGCCATCTGCATGGGGAATGCAGGTGTAGAGGGACTGGACGTCCATGGTAAAGATGAGGTGTTGGGGACCGGGGAATTGGAAGTTCTGGAGGAGGTGGAGGGCGTGGGTTGTGTCACGGACATAGGTAGGGAGTTCCTGGACCAAGGGGGAGAAAATGGAGTCTAGATAGTTGGAGATCAGTTCGGTGGGGCAGGAGCAGGCGGAGACAATGGGTCGACCAGGGCATTCAGGTTTGTGGATTTTGGGAAGGAGATAGAAGCGGGCAGTGCGAGGTTGGGGAACGATGAGGTTGGAGGCCGTGGGTGGGAGGTCACCTGAGGTGATGAGGTTGTGGATGGTTTGCGAGATGATGGTTTGGTGCTCAGGGGTGGGGTCATGATCAAGGGGGCGGTAGGAGGAGGTGTCAGAGAGTTGGCGTCCGGCCTGATGCTGTTCAGCTTTAAGTATGTCCTCCTTTGATGTCAGAATTCTGCTGGCTACTTTGGAAAGCTGAACTAATTTCCAATTCGAATAAAGCGAAATCTGGGTCATTTTGTCCTCTCTCTAAGGATTACTAGAATATTTATTGTCATTTTCTGTAATCTTCTTAGTATATGTATATTTGTTATGGTTTACCCACCCAAAACAAAAACTAAACTCAGGACTTAATTCTAAACAAGTTAACCCCTTGAGTCCAAAAAACATAAAAGCCTATCTGTGGCTGTGTTGGATACAAATCTCTTTTACGGAGTTCATACATTTTACATTGTGGTCTATACGACTACGGTCTACATTACAGAATATGAGTTGTTAAAAGCTACATCATCAGAATAGAAATCCCATAGGAGTTTGCAGCAAGAGAAGGCCATTAGTCCCGCAAAACTGCTCCACCATTCAAGAAGATCATGGCTGATCTGGTTGGTGTATCAACTCTACTTGGCTATCTACCGCATGACCCTCTACTCAGACTCCCAAACACACATAAACAGCAGAACTCAGATTTTTGACAGTCATTGAATATTTCACGATTATTAAAACTGATTGAGAAAAGTATTCACTAAAAGCCAAGCATCCTTAAGAAAGCTTGCACGGTGCCAACAGCACAAATGGCGGCTTACAGTTTATTTGCAGCAGAAGATTGACAGAAACCCCCAGACAAATTCTTTTAAAGTCCAAAAATGGCATTTCTTCTGATCTTCCAGTGATTTTACATGAGAGGTAAGTGAATTCCTTCAAAATATTCCAGTCTAACGCTCGGAGTGCAGTCTTGTAAATACAAAGAAGTGTGGCAATGTGCTGCGAAGATTTGGAAACTGTTGATGGCCAATGTTGGAGGATGTTATCATTGCCAGTGAAGTTTGATATAAGGGGTGGTGATGGCCACTGATATTACTGCTAGATGATTTAATCCAGAGACCCAGGTAATGTCCAGGAGACCCATGTTCAAATCCTGCCAGGGCAAATGGTGGAATTTGAATTCAATGCTAAACACAAAATAAATGTTTAGCCTGCTTCATTCTCTGTATACTAATTTGTTGCAACTTATACACTGCAACACCTAGGTCCCTTTGTATTCCAGAACTGAGCAATAATCCAATGTTTAAGTAACATTCTACTTTTAGTTTCTCCTGCCAAATGAACAACATTTTCCCACATATTTCATTTGCCAAATTTTTGGTCACTCACTGCCTATTTACACTGGTGTATATCTCTGTTGCATCATTTTCATGACATACTTCGCTATCTTTGTACCATCTGTAAATTTAGCAACCATGACTTTGATTCCCTTATCTAAGTCATTGATACTGATTGTGGACAAAAGTTGAGGACCCAACATAGACCTCCGCAGGACCTACATGTCACATCATGTTTGAAAAAGACCTACTTTGCATACTCTTTGTTTTCTGCCAGCCAGCCAACTTTCTATCCTTACAAGTATATTTTCCCTTAAACTATGAGGTGCTAGTTTGTGTAATAATTTTCTATGTGGAACCTTGTCAAATGGCTTCAGGAAATCCAAGTACGGTACAGGTCAACTTTATGTACAGTATGTCTCTTTATCTACAGCATGCATTAATCCTTCAAAGACTTCCAATAAATTGGCGGGCATGAATTATCCTTCACAAAACTATGTAGACTTTCTTGATTATCTTGAGTAATTTTCAAGTAATTATAAATGCCTTAATGATTATTTTGAACACTTTCCCAATGAGAGACATTAAGCTAACCGGCCTATAACTTCCTGTTTTCTGTTTCCTTCGCTTTTGAATGGATGGGTTATATTTGCTACTTTCCAGCCTGTTAGAACTTTTCCTGAATCTAATGAAAATTAAAACCAATGCACCTGTAACCCCAAAAGCCACCTCATTAGGATGGAGGAAGGTGAATTTTGAATTTCTGGTCTTCTTTGGCTCTGTCCATTCATCGTGGGATGTAGCCCTCCCTGAGCCTTTTCTGAGAGGAATTTCTGCTGTATATTGAATTCCCGGCAATACATTTCGTCAGTAATGTCTACCCAAGAACGTCACCCACACTTACTGCCTGTCAAGGGTATATTGAAGGGATTAGCATGCTGCATCATGAACAATCCTTCTATGGCCAGCAAGTCCTGATGTGGGTCTGGAATCCAGGACTTATGTCTCAGAGCATACCCACTGAGCCACCTGAATACCATTACTTCTGAACAAAAACATTTTATTTCCAAGATGTTTTGTTGTTTCAGACATGGGCTATAAGTTTCACAATGACTTTGACAATGTACAACTGCAGGCATTTGTTCAGACGAAATGTCAGATGGTCCTAAGACGCCTTAATTAAAATGGATGCTGATTATTTCAGCAGACCGGTTCATTTTGACACCTTTCTCTATTATTCCTGAGTTAATGACTGCAACAATGACCTTGATGGTAATTGAAGCAACCCCACTGCAGCTGTTACCTGAAGCTTGAGTGTAATTTTATGCACATCAGATCACAACAAACTGCATAACGTCAAAATGCTCATGCCTTTAATGGACCAAAACATGCCTCCAAGAATTGCCAGTTGATCAGAATGTTGGCAGCTCTTCAGTCCCAGCAGCATCAATGACAACAGTGTTCTCTGCTGCCTGGTTCAATAAGAGTGGACGAGGTCCCAGAATGGATGTATGTGCATCAGGCTTGCTGAGGCCTTTGGGCAGGCTTCAGTGGGGTTGCGGTTGGGGATGTAAGTCAAGGCATGGATTCGAGGGAAGTGAAGGCTTTAAAAGGCCCTTGTCACTCAAGGGTGTGGCCTCAGTTTTTGCTGGTATCTGATATTGGGCCTCCCTACTACTGCAGTATTACCAGCAGGATTAGTTGGTTGCTTAAAGGCACCTATTAAGAAGACCACTTTTGACATTCCCTGGCCGGGAGTGCAATGCAGGGTGTGAGAAAGATGACGCATGACCTTCCATTTCTACAGCCCCTTCCCCACATCTCAGCCCAAAACCAAAAGTGATTTAATTCTACCCTCCACGCTTACATATTTCCTATAAGGTTGTAGCAATTAATCATGACTTTTTACAAATTTAACATGGTTGAGCCAAAGTTACTTACTTATCATAGATTCATAGAATCCCTACAGTGTTGAAACAGGCCCTTCGGCCCAACAAGTCCACACCGACCCTTGGAGCATCCCACCCAGATCCATCCCACTATAACCCACCTAATCTACACATCCCTGGATTAATCTATAACAATGTAAAATTTATATAACATCTCTTAAATATCTAGAAATATGCTTCATACAACATTTTGGAGTAGAGTCACTGTAGTGTAAGTAAAAATTGCAACCATTTTGAAAGTGTCAAGACCTCACAAAGAGAAATGAATGAGATGAATGACAATCTCATCTTTTATTGTGATATTGACTGTCCAAGAAATATTGTTCACATATTGGTGTCACTATTAATGTTGTTTTCTATTCTATTGAAAGATCTTGCTGTTATGCAGGGGGTTTTGAACCCCTCTGATAATTAAACCAAAACACAATCCTGCAATCTGTTATGGTGGGAGTAGATGTTCCTTTCTAATAATTAAATCCGAAACACCCAGAGAAGCCTCCCTTGCCGTTATAATCTGTTAAAAAGGGTGGATAAATGAAAGAAAATCCCTGATATTCACTTTATAATTAACAAGTAATTATTTATTTAACCCTAACAGTGATCAAATGAATAGAATTACTAACAAACTGACAATTCCCTCTTAAGTACTAACTGTTCTCTAACTCAAATAAATTCTACTGGTATGCTGATCCAATAAGAACAAGTCCCACTTATATAAACCCACCTAATAAGAAAATAAATTAAAACTTAGTCTGTGAAAGTTCATACGCCTTTCTTCTGTTGTTCTCAAGTCATAAACACTTTTCTTCCATTGATCCGACTGTCAGGGATGCTTTCTCTATAAAGTCTTCTGTGAGGACTCTTAACTAGAAGTGATGCAGTACCTTTTATAGATAGATGTTACTTTTTTAGAGAGCTTAGCAATTTCTTGTGAGAGCTAGATGCTTATTTCTCAGATGGTGATTCACTCTCACACAAATTTTCAAAAAACCCTCTCCTTATACACCTTGGATGACATATCAATTTTGTTAAAATAACATTTGTTGCCAAAACCATCAGATTTAAATTCAATTGGCTTTCAATCTCTAAGTGCTTGGTTTAAATTAATTGGCTGATTCTAGCTCGCTGCCAAAACTGCAAAACAAGTCTAAGGTCTCCAATCACACAGCTAATTGATACATGTTTCAATTTCAGAACTGGCTGGACTTTTTCAGCTACATACAGACTCATTTTTTTTTTCTGTATAAATTTCCAAGCTTAGAAAAGCCCTTTACCTATTAAAGGAACCAAGCATTTTTCTCCCTTATCATTTTCTCACAAACAACTTTTAGCTTCCTGACTTCCAATTCACAATTCGTCTACACAACTTCTTAACACTCCCTTAAGGAAAAAATTATGGAAAGATGGTTTTTTTTTAAAAATCTTAACACTATTATCATGAAATACATAGGTCAGTAATCTGAGGTTACACCTTTCATACTAATTCTGCATACATACATAACATTTGACCATACCAGTTCTATCTTATCTACGCATTTTCTTCTAAACCCGCGATAACGCATGTGCAATAACATTTTTACGACCTGCAACATGTACAATCTATAAATTAAAAGGCTATAACATAAGACTCCAATGAAATTGTCTCATATTCTTGTCCTTAAATCTTTCCAAAAAAGGTGAGAGGGTTGTAGTCTGTATATAAAACCATCTCCGAAACATCGTTTGTGACATAAACAATAAATATCTAGAAATATGCTTCATACAACATTTTGGAGTAGAGTGACTGTAGTGTAAGTAAAAATTGCAACCATTTTGAAAGTGTCAAGACCTCACAAAGAGCAATGAATGAGATGAATGACAATTTCATCTTTTATTGTGATATTGACTGTCGATGGCAACTTTAAAGGGTTTTGAGAAATTTGGTGTGGCTAAAACTGGTGCAGTGGTTAATGTGGCTTTTAAATTCTTAAATACCTCTTGGCATTGTTCTGTCCACTGAAATTTCATGTTCTACTTTAGCAAATTTGTCAGTGGTGCCATCACGCCACTGAAGTTTGGTACAAACTTCTGGTAGAGTCTGCTCAGTCCCAAAAATTGTAGCACCACTTTCTTTGAGGATGGTCTTGGAAATTCCTCAATGGCCTTCGTCTTCAAGTTCCTAGCGGTCATCCTTCCATGTCCGATGTTGTGTCCCATTGTATGTCACTTTTGCTTTCACAAATTCAATTATTGCAAAATTTTTAACCAGTTTTGCCTCCCGTAGTCTTTCAAGGATCTCTACCAAATGCATCATGTGATCTTTCTACAAATGGCTAAAGATCACTAAGCCATCTGTATAGACAATACAATTAGTCAATCCTGCCCCAACTCAGTTCGTAAGTTTTTGAAATGTGCTGGTGCGTTCTTCACTCCAAAAAAACATTATTTTAAATTGATGTAGCCTATTTGGGGTTACAAATGCAGAAACTTCTTTTGCTGTCTCCGACAAAGTTACTTGCCAGTAATCATGAAGTAAGTTCAACTTTGTGATGGAAGTGGCTTGTTTTTGGAATTGAGTATGAATCCAATTTCGTTATGGCATTGTTCCTCCATTAATCCATGCAGAATCGTTGAGTATGATCAGGTTGGAATCAACATAATTGATGATTTACTCGCTTTGACTCGGCTCGATGATGCCTTCTTAGAGCATCACTTCCACTTCCTTCTGTACCTGTGCAGCTTTAAGATAATTAAGCCTGTAGGAGAGTTGTTTTATTGGAACAGCATTCCCTACTTCACTCTCATATTCTATAGTATTAGTCCTCCTCATTCTATTCCTACATATGTCCTCATAATGCTGCAAACAAACCTTTCAACTCAGTTTTCTGTTCCTGAGACAGATAGCTCACTATCTTACCCCATTCTTTAAGGACTTCCTCATTATTCAAACTATTCTGAGACACAACAAAATGCAAATCATCTGGATTTGATTCTTCACTCTGAGGGGCAGTAACTAATACCTTTTTCTCTGGTTCCCTTTCCCTGCCATAGTAAGGTTTCAGCATATTCACACGACATACCGATAAAGCTATTTCCTATCTGGCATTTTTACCAGATAATTCACCTGACTCAAATTCTTCTCAATCTGATAAGGACCACCAAACCTTGCCTTGAAGGGATCTCCTACCACTGGTACCAGTGGAACCAATACTTTGTCCCCATGGGCAAAAGTACGAATTTTAGATTTCTTCTTGGCTTCTTGCTTCAATAGATGCTGTGCCACCTTCAGATGTTGTCTGGCTAATTCACCTACTGTGTTTAATCTTTCTCTCAGCTCAGATATATAATCCAACTGTGCGATCTCTGACTTCAGAACTATCAAGTCTTCCTTAATTCAATTTATAGGCCTCTTACTTTGTGTCAGAATATCAACTCAACTGGAGTAAACTGAGTCAATTCATTTCAGGCAAATAATATAAATGGGATCAAAAACAAAGTTGCTGGAAAAGCTCAGCAGGTCTGGCAGCATCTGTGAAGGAAAAAACAGAGTTAACGTTTCGGGTCTGGTGACCCTTCCTCAGAACAGCCACTCTCAGTTCTGAAGAAGGGTCACCGGACCCGAACCGTTAACTCTGTTTTTTCCTTCACAGATGCTGCCAGACCTGCTGAGCTTTTCCAGCAACTTTGTTTTTGTTCCTGATTTACAGCATCCGCAGTTCTTTCGGTTTCCATATAATACAAATGGGATACCTTTATCCCAATCATTTGGGTAATCCTGGCACTAGGCACTCAGCATGGTCTTTAGGGTCTGATGCCACCGTTCCAATGCTCCCCGGGATTCAGGATGGTACGCACTTGATTTAAAGTGATGAATGCCTAAACTATCCATGACCTCCTTGAATAGTTTGGCAGTAAAAATGGACCATTAGTCTGACTGAATCTCCCTGGGTAATCCGTAACAGGTAAAGAAAGCAAGCAACTCCTCCACAACAATTTTTGCATTAACATTCTGTTATGGAATTGCCTCCAGAAATCTGGTAGACGCATCCATTATGGTAGCAAATACTGGTTCCCACTTTTGTTTTTAGGGTAGGGACCTACACAATCAATCATAATCTGTGTGAAAGGCTACTCAAATGTGGGAACTGACAACAAATGCACTGGTTTTATTAATGCCTGTAGCTTCCCTACCATCCTACCATACTTCCTGTCTGTATAATACCATCAACACAATCTGGTGAACTTCTGCCCATTTCTCATCCGCACCAAACTGCAATTTTCGCCTTAGCATTCTATCCTTAACATAATAACATTTGGGAATACATTTGGATTCCTTTTCTGAGTAGGCTTTATGATATAAATCTTTTATTGTGTCAGCTTTTTGTTGTAACTCGATTAGTCTTTCAGAACTAAACACCTCTGCCTGATACTCTACGTGTTCAGGTTTTTCCTTTACCATTTCATCAAACATGGCGTCAGCTAACTGGACCCCAACTCCTTTGTCTCTCTCTTTGGTTTTTCCTTCTTACTGTAACTTATAAATGTGGGCTCTTGTCACTTTCATCTCTTACTATTAGAGACTTGTTAGCTCCTGTATCTCTCAATATTTTAACTTCTTTACTTTCTCCTATTCTTCCTGAGTAAATCTTACCCACAGAGATGAAGTTTTTGTAGAGATCGGGCACCATCTCGCAATCCAGCCTGTAACTAGGCTATACACTCTCCTACAACTCCTTGACTCCTTTTGGGATTTCCTTCAATACCTCAACTAATCCCACTGTTTTAGCCTCTGTCACCACATCCTTTTTCCAAGTGCCTTTCTGAAACCACCAGCACTGTGACTTTATGTGTCCAACTTCAATACAATGAGAACACTTGAGGCCTTTCAACACTTCTTCACCCTCTTGGGTTTCTTTTTTCACCTGTGGTAAATTGTTCCCAGTGTGATGTTTTTGCTTTTCACTGAAGGATCTTCATTTTTCCCATTTCTATCCCCCACGGAATGAAATTGCTGTCAGAAACTAGATTTTTGATTTATGCCCTAATGCGTATTCATCATAGAATCCCTACAGTGTGGAATCAGGCCCTTCAGCCCAACATGTCCACACTGACCCCTGGAGCATCCCACCCAGACCATCCCCCTATAATCCACCTAAGCCACACATCCCTGAACACTACTGGCAATTTAGCATGGCCAATCCACCTAACCTCATTTTTGAAGAAGAGTCTAGGCCCGAAACGTCAGCCTTCCCGCTCCTCTGATGCTGCTTGGCCTGCTGTGTTCATCCAGCTCTATACCTTGTTATCCCCCCTAACATGCACATCTTTGAACTGTGGGAGGAAACTGGAGTACCTGGATGAAACCCATGCAGACACGGGGAGAATGTGCAAACTCCACACAGACAGTCGCCCGAGGGTGGAATCGAACCCGGGGTCCCTGGTGCTGTGAGGCAGCAGTGCTAACCACTCAGCCACCATGCCGCCCACCTCTACAGCTCTTCTTGCTCTTTGAACTTTCCGTTCCTCAACGTGAGTTCTTATCACTTTTGGAAATGAGTGTTTAAACTTCTCCAGCAGCATAATCTCTCTAAGAGCTTCATATGTCTTTTCGATGTTTAATGCTCTCACCCATCTAACGAAGCTGCTTTGTTTAATTCTTTTAAACTCGACATAAGTCTGACCTGGTTCCTTTATGTTTTTGAATTGTTGTCTATATGCTTCTGGTACCAATTCATAGGCACTCAAAATAGCCTGTTGTACATCTTCATATTCTCTTGACACCTCATCTGACAGCACTGCAAACACATCACTAGCTCTACTTACCAACTTGGTCTGAATTAACATAACCCAAACAGTCTCTGGCCAGTCCATCTGCCTAGCCAGTTTCTCAAAGGAAATGAAAAAGGCTTCTACATGTTTTTCATCAAATTTTGGTAATGTTTTGACATATTTGTACATATCCTTACCAGATTTTTGGCTACAATGGATTTGTTCATCATCCTTGTAAGCCAGCTATCCTGTTTTATTTGCAACTTCTGAAGTTCAAACTCTCTTTCTTTTTCCTTTTCTTCTCTCTCTGCTTATAACTGTATTTCAAACATTTTCAGTTCCCTTTCTTTCTCTTCTGCCCTGGCTTTTCTTCCCTTCCCTTTATTTTCTGACTCTATCTGTCTAATTTTCAGTTTAATTTTTTGAACTCCACTGCACTTGCCTGTTTCTCTGGTACACTTAAATGCTTAAATAACTCCTTTACTATTTCAGCTTTCCTCTTGTCCCTAGTTAAACCCAAATCTAACTTGATTCTAACTCTGAAACTATATCCTTCCTCTGCCTTTCTAAACTTTCTTGTCATATTTGGGAAGCATCCTCAAATCCCAGAACTTCTTTAGCAATGTTAAGAGCCATTTCCTCCACTTTTGATTTAATAACCACAAGTAACTGAAATTAAACTGATCTTCCACCTTTCATCTAAATTTTATTTAAAGATTTTGCACACTACTCCCCAAGTCGGTCTAAATCCATTAAGACCTTTCATACCTCGAGTCTGTTCAAATCTGTCCAAATCCATTCAGATCCCATACACAAACCAGCCAAATCCTGGACCTGAGCCCCCAGTCTGTTATGGCGGGAGTAGAGGTTCCCTTCTAAAAATTGAGCCCAAAACACCCAGAGAAGTTCGCCTTGCCTTTATTATCTGTTAAAGAGTGGTTAAATGAAAGAAAATCCCTGATATTCACTTTGAAAGCAACAAGTAACAATTTATTTATTTAACCCTAACCGTGAACAAATTGACAGAATTACTTACAAGCTGAACTATTCCCCTTTAAGTACTAACTATTCCCGAAGTGAACTAAATTCTATTGGTATGCTGTTCCATACTACTTATATAAAACCAAGTAATAAGAAAATAAATTAAAACTTGGTCTCTCAAAGTCTACATGTCTTTCTTCTGCTGTTCTCAAGTCATAAACAACACCTTTCTTCCACTGATCCAGCTGTCAGGGATGTTTTCTATGTGAAGTCTTCTATGAGGACTTCTAGCTAGAAGTGCTGTAGTACCTTTTTAAGGATAGATGGTGCTTTCTTAGAGAAGTTAACAATTTCTTGTGAGACCTAGATGCTTATTTCTCAGATGGTAGTTCGCTCTCACACTGATTTTCAAAAACCCTCTCCTTATATACCTTGTCAATTTTCTTACAATAGCATTAGTCCGAGGTTGTCAAAACCATCAGATTTAAATTCATTTGGCTTTCAATTGCTAAGTGCTTGCTTTAAATTAATATGCTGATCTTCAAGCTAGTTTCCAAAATATCAAAACCAGCCTAAGGTTTCCAACTGCACAGACAATTGGTACGTGTTTCAAGTTCAGAACTGGCTGCACCTCTTCAGCTACATACAAGCATACTTTTTTCTCTAAATCTCTAAGCTTAGAAAATCACTTTCGCCTCTTAAAGGAACCATGAACTCTTCTCCCTTATCATTTTTTCAAAACAAAATTGTAGCTTCCTGCTTTCCAATTCATGATTACTCTGCACAACTTCATAAAATTGCTCACAAAAAATCAACAAATCAACTTTCCAAGTTATCATAAATAAAACAAAGTAGCCAAAGATTTCAATTCCACTACTAACAGCCCTCCCAGACTTCTTTTATCTTGAATTCTTATCAGATCTGGAACATTTATCCGCTTCCCTCTGTTTTTATGCTCCAGTTTCATTTATTTTTTTTTTCTGCTTTAGAAATGTAGGCATCTGATCTTTACTTCAGCACATTGATGAAAATAACAAATTATGTTGTCCCCTTATGCCTTCCTCATATCACAAATTCTCTGAGTTGTTACGATGCGAAAGAAGCACACTGTCTTTTGCTCTTTCTTAACTCTCATCAGCAGCATCACACATCTCTTCCTCAGGAATGTCAAAGACTTTTGGATATCTGCAAACTTGCTTGGAAGTTACATTAGATATCATGACTAAAATTCTTCTGTTCATCTTGGCGCTCTGCAATTATTATTCTTTTCTTGTGTATCTGCATTTCATGTGATATTGTTAAGTAGATGTCTTTCCAAGTGGCCATGACTTTTCCTATTGGAAATATTTCTGCTTGGACAGCTTGTTCCAATTTTGTAGCGCTCCTAAGAATAACAGGCTTGAAATTCCATTCTCCGATGAACTATCCGAATTTTTCAGAGACAAATACTGATCCATTATCTGAAAAACAGGTCGCTTGCAAACCAGCATTTGAGTTATCTTTATAGTCTTTATGACAATATCATTCTAATGAATTTCCCAGTTGACTGATCCATGACCCTAGCACCAGGGAGACAACATACCAGGGCAAACTTGTTTGTGGCCTCAGAAACGCCTGTCTTTTCCCCTTACAACTGAGTCCCCTCTGACTATTGTCCTGATACACTTTTAACCCCTCCCCTCTGCAGCAGAACCAACCATGGTGCAACAAGTTTGGCTGCTGCTGCTTTCCCCTGAGAGGTCAGATAATGACCATGATAAACAAATTGATTCCAGCCTTTAACGATGTGTATCAAGCACTTTGGAAGGGATTAGCAGTTCCTTCTCCTGCCACATTTACACTGTCCAGCAAATGTTGCTTATTTGTATTTCTTTTAAATATTATGTATATGAGTAGATGTTTGTAGTTGTTTGAGGTCAATTAACTCAAGCCTAGGACATCGTGGCATGAGTTCCTCAGGTCTGTGTCCTGAGTCCAATCATTTTCAGCTGCTTCATCAATGAAATTTCCCCATTTTAAGGTCAGAATGGATATGTTTCCTGATGATTACACAGAGTTTAGTTTTATTTGCAATACCTCAGATAATGAACACAGGCACACAAGAATTAAGAGCAAAAGTAGGCCATTTGCATCGGCGCAGTCACCACGAGCAGAGGGAGGACCTCAGCAAGGCCCCTTCTGAGTTCAAGTGAAGACCAGCAGAGGGTGGAGATAGTGCTGATTGGTGGTTGGGGTGAAGATTTGCATCAGTGCAGTTGCCTCTACCAAACAAGGGTTTGAGGAGGAAGAGTTGTCATGGAACAGTTAGCTCAAAGTCTTGGTTTGCTCCTCTTGACTGGGGACAGTTCCAGCCCCCTGGGTCTGCACGTTTTTAGTAAGTGTCTCTCGCTACAGTTCCTTGAAGCTCACGTTTTAGAGCTGGAGCGGTGGCTGGGGACACTGTGGAGCATACGTGAGGCAGAGTATTGTCGATAGCATGTATAGAGAGGTGGTCACACCACAGGCTCAGACTGGCAGGCAGGAAGGGAATGGGTGACCACCGACAAAGCAAGAGAGAGATAGACAGGTAGTGCAGGAATCTCCTGTGGCAAAACAGATATACCATTTTGAATACTGTTGAGGGAAATGACCTCTCAGAGGAAAGCAGCAGCAGCCAAACTTGTTGCACCATGGTTGGTTCTGCTGCAGAGGGGAGGGGTTAAAAGTGTATGAGGGCAATAGTCAGAGGGGACTCAGTTGTAAGGGGAATAGACAGGCATTTCTGTGGCCACAAACAAGTTTGCCCTGTTATGTTGTCTCCCTGGTGCTAGGGTCATGGATGTCCTGGAGCGGGTACAGGACATTCTGAAGGGGGAGGGTGAACAGCCAGTGGCTGTGGTACACATCGGTACAAACGACATAGGTAAAAAAAAGGGTGACGTCCTAAAGGCAGAATACAGGGAGCTAGGAAGAAAGTTAAGAAATCGGACCTCAAAGGTAGTGATCTCAGGATTACTACCAGTGCCACATGCTAGTGGGAGGAGAAATGACAAGATATACCAGATGAATATGTGGCTGCAAAGATGGTGTCAAGGGGAGAGTTTCAGATTCCTGGGACATTGGGACCAGTTGCGGGGGAGGTGAGACCTGTACAAATTGGACGGGTTATACCTGGGCAGGACTGGGGCTGATGTCCTTGGGAGAGTGTTTGCTAGAGCGGTTGGGGAGGGCAATTTGCCAAGGGAACCTATGTAAAGAGTCAGAGAAGAAGGCAGCAAGGACAAAAACAAAAGCTAGAAAATAGAATAAGAAAAGTGATAGGCTGAGAAACCAAGGACAGGATTCAAACAGGGCTATTGAGAAAAATAAGGAGGAGACAAACGCTGTTAAAAGGACAAGCTTAAAGGCTTTGTGCCTTAATGTGTGGAGCATCTGCAATAAAGTGGATGAGCTAATCATGCAGATAGATGTAAATGGGTAAGATATAATTGGGATTACAGAGACATGGCTGCAGAGTGACCAGGGATGGGAACTGAATGTCCCAGGGTATTCAGTATTTAGGAAGGACAGGCAAAAAGTAAAAGTTAGTGGAATGGCATTGCTGGTTAAAGAGGAAATAAACACAATAGTGAGAAAGGATATTAGCTCTGACAATGTGGAATCTGTATGGGTAGAGTTGAGAAATACCAAGGGGCAAAAAAACATTAGTAGGTGTCATATATAGACCCCCAAACTGTAGTGGTGATGTTGAGAATGGCATTGAACTGGAAATTAGAGATGCATGTGATTAGGGAATATTGGTGATCATGGATGATTTTAATCTGCACGTAGACTGGGCAAATCAAATTAGCCATAATGCCATAGAGGAGGAATTCCTGGAGTGCATACAGAATAGTTTTCTTGACCAATATGTGGAGGAACCAACTAGAGAGCAGACCATCTTACACTGGATGCTGTTTAATGAGAAGGGAGTCATTGCCATCGAGCTGTGAGGGACCCCTTGGGGAAGAGCAACCATAACATGATAGAATTTTTTATCAAAATGGAGAGTGAGGTTGTTGATTCAAAGACTAGGGTGCTGAACCTTAATAAAGGAAACTATGAGGATATGAGACATGAGTTGGCCCTGGTAGATTGGGGAGAGTTACTTAAAGGAATGACAGTTGGTAGGCAATGGCAAACATTCAAGAAACGCGTAGGGGGGTCTGCAACCACTGTTTGTTCCTGTCTGTCCAAAAACAAAATGGGTAAGAGGGCTAATCCATGGTTTACAAAGCTAGTAAGAAATAGCATCTGATCCATGGAAGAAGCATACAGATTGGCCAAGAAGAATAATAAATCTGAGGATTGGGAGCAGTTTAGAATTCAGCAAAGAAGGACCAAGATTAAGAAGGGGAAAATAGAGTACAAAAGTAAGCTTGCAGGGAACATAAAAACTGACACTTGGGATTTCTATAGGTATGTGAAGAGAAAGAGATTGGTAAAGACAAATGTGGGTCCCCCACAGACAGAAACAGGGGAATGTATAATAGGGGACAAAGAAATGGCTGAGGAACTGAATACATACTTTTGTTCTGTCTACACAAAAGAGGACAAAAATCAGATACCAGAATTGTTGGAGGATGCAAGATTTAGTGAGAGGGAAGAACTGAGGGAGATCAATATTAGTAGAGAAATGGTGTTGGGAAAATTGTTGGGACTGAAAGCCGATAAATTTCTAGGCCCTGATTATTTACATCCCAGAGTACTTACGGAAGTAGCTCTAGATATAAAGGATGCATTGGTGGTCATCTTCCAGGAGTTTATAGACTTTGGAACAGTTCCTGCAGATTGGAGGGTGGCTAATGTCACTCCAATATTTAAAAAGGGAAGTAGAGTAAACAGGGAATGATAGACTGGTGAGCCTAACATCAGCAGTGGTGAAAATCCTCAAATCCATTGCCAAGGATTTTATACCAGAACATTTAGAAAGCAGTGGCAGGATCAGACAGAGTCAGCATGGATTTATGAAGGGGAAATCATACTTGACAAATCTGTTGGAATTCTATGAAGATGTAACTAGAAGAGTTGACAAGGAGGAGCCAGTTGATGCAGTGTATTTGGACTTCCAGAAAGCTTTTGACAAAGTCCCACATAAGAGATTAATATGCAAGATTAAAGCACATCGGATTGGGGGAAGTGTTGAGATGGATAGGAAACTGGTGGTAGAGAGGAACAAAGAGTGGGAATTAATGGGTCATTTTTAAATTGGCAGGCAGAAACTAGTGGGGTGCCACAGGGATCGGTGCTGGGACCCGAGCTATTCATAATATATATCAATGATTTGGATGAAGGAACAAAATGTAACATCACCAAGTTTGCAGATGATACCAAGTTTGCTGGGAGGGTGAACTGTGATGAAGATGCAGAGATCGTTTAGCATGATCTTGACAGGTTGGGTGAGTGGGGAAATCAATGGAAAACTTGGATAAATGTGAGGTTGTTCATTTGTGAAGCAAAAACAAGAAGGCAGATTACTACCTGAATGGCTGTAAATTGGGAGAGGGGAGTGTGCAGCAGTAGCTGAAGATAAACATGCAGGTACAGCAGGCGGTAAAGAAGGCATTCATCGTGAGATGTTTTGAATGCAGGAGCAGGGATGTGTTGTTGCAGTTGTACAGGGCCTTGGTGAGATCACACCTGGAATATTGTGTGCAATTTTGGTCTCCTTTTCTGAGGAAGGATGCTCTTGCTCTTGAGGGAGTGCAACAAAGGTTTACCAGGCTGATTCTGGGGATAAAATTGTTTCAGAGATAGTAGGAACTGCAGATGCTGGAGAATCTGAGATAACAAGGTGTAGAGCTGGATGAACACAGCAGGCCAAGCAGCATTAGAGGAGCAGAAAGGCTGACGTTTCGGGCCTAGACCCTTCTTCAGAATGGCAGGTCTGACGTATGAAGAGAGATTGACCAGGTTGGGATTGGTTTCACTGGAGTTTACCCCTTTATCAGCACATCATCCATCAACAAAAATATTCAGAACCCCCCTCACTGGCATATAGCAGCAGCAGTGTTTACCAGCAACAAATTCATGAAGGAAGGGCCCAGACCCTTAAGTGGTTTGGCTGTACAGCCCTGAAAGATGGGTGACCAGACTCCCTGACTGATATCTGTAGAGTTCCCTGATTGTCTTCCTGTGACTTCATGGACTGTGTGAATTGGACCCACAGCACTGACTGTGACCCACATCCTATGTCGACTGTAAAGTTATGGATCTCAAAATCCTGGCTGTCCTGAGAGACTGACTGACCATGCCCCAGACCCTGACTGATAGTGGATGCTGCCCTGGATTTCTGAGCTGTAATCCCCATGTCAGAAGGGCATTCTTCCTGACTTAATTGAAGACTACTCTCCTTAAACTTTGCAAATTGCCATTTGCTTGAAGCACATGCATTGTCTTTGGTGCATATGGACCGGTACATAGTGTATGTGTGAGTTTGATGTAACACAGTGACATAAAGCAACACATCTACCCTCTTGACAGAAGAGTCTTGACAGAAGAGTCTTGATAACCACAACAATCTTAGTGGCTGTGCTAAAAGACAAGTATCGAAGTGCTGTGATCCTTAAGCTCTGGGTGAGGGGACAAAGTGCAAAAAGCCAATGCAAGGTCAGGCAAAGCAAGGCATGACAGGAATGCTGTGAAGTAGACACAAAGTGGGTGACTGCTAAGGAAGCATGCCCTGAGATATATCTGAGTCCAAAGCATGAGCTGGATATCTATTAATACATATAATGTGCTCTGTCAGCAGCATTGCAATGAAAAGTGCTGGTGCATTTTAAAATAGAGTGTTGAAGTGCAGAAGTGTACAGTAAATGGATCAGAGGTGCACTATGATGATTTAATAAAGTTGGTATGTGTTGGATGCCAATATCTCTGGATGTGGGTTCGTATGGGTGCTGCCCATGGAGTGTGTCCTGAGATGTTGGTGTCCAAGATAGAAGGCCAGAGACACAAACAATGAGCTAGAGTAACCAGGTAGCCGCCAGGAATTCTCAATATCTAGTTTCTATCCAGCTAGAGTGAGAATGGGAAACTGCATATTAATAATGTAAGATTAGGTAGCAATGAGGGTAATATTGAGCAATATTAAATGTAAGTAAGTCACTTGCCACTCACTAATGTGAATCTTTTCACATCAGCCGGTGCTTGGTTGAAGAATGGGACTTCTTGATCTCAATGTCAGGAATGTCCTCAACTCAACACAATTTCCCCAATTCTTTTGCCACGGCCAATGCATATCAGGAGTTGGGAAGATTCCACCCCTTACTTCCTGTTTTTTTGACATTTGCACTTCCTATGGCGCACGTGTACAAAATTCAGTCACATACAAAGCATCGTTCATTTGCCAATGTTAGGTGACATTGGAAGCAATATCTTCCTTCTGCCTTATAATCACGGTTCTGCTGTGGTTAAATCTTCAAATTGCTTTTATTCCATTCTGACATATTCTTGAATCATAGGATAACTGTGATCTCTTTTCCTCACAGTTACGTAATCTAAACTATGTATAGCTGGTATTTGATGGGAACAACAACAGGTTATTCAGCCCATTGATCCCGCTCTGCCATTTAATGCAACTATGGCTGATCAACCATTTCAATGCCCTTTCCTACCACTAACCCCATAACCCTCTTACACCATTGGCAATCTGGAATCTATCAGTCTCTAACCAAACTCAAAGACTGAGCTTCCGCAGCCCACCAGGGTGGAGAATTTCAAAGATACATCATGCTCTGAGTAAAAAGAGAGATTACCCTCATCTTAGTCCCAAATTACATCCCAAGTAGTTTTAAATTGTGCCCCGGTTCTCTCACCAGACTCCACCAACTATCTTACCAGCATCTACCCTATCTATTCCTTTATGCATTTTGTAGATTCCAGTGTGATCACTTCTTATTCTTCAAAATTTAAGGAATAAATGCCTAGTTTGCCAAATCGTTCTTCAAGGACAGTCCTGCCTTGCTGGAAACACTCCAGTGCAACTTGCAGCAGCCTCTCTATGACAATAATATCTTTCATGAGATGAGGAGACCAAGATTGCACACAGTATTCCAGCTGCAGTTTAATGAAGCTCCAGTACAATTGTTAACATTACATTAGTTCTTCCTAATAGTTTGCTGCACCTGCATATCAGCCTTCAATGATTTATCAATGAGGAAACCCGAGCCCCTTTGCATATCTACACTTTCCAACCTCTTACCACTTAAGAAATATTCTTCACATCGATTCTGCTTACCAAAGTGAATAACCTGACATTTGTCCACATCATATCCCATCTGCCATATTCTTGCCAACTCATTAAACTTGGCAAAATCCTTCTGAAAATGGTTTATATCTCCCTGACAACACAAATTCTTGCATAGTTTTGTGTCATCTGCAAGATTGGAAACACTACATTTGTTTCCCAAGTCCAAATCATTAATCTATTTGGTGAACAGCTGGTGTCCAAGTACTGACCCTTATGATACCCACTAGTCACAGTCTGTCAAAATGAGAATATACAAGTTATCCTTATCCTGTATACAGGCTGGTAGCCAATCCTTAATCCATGCCAGTACATTACCTCCTATCTCATGTACTTTAATCTTGTTGATTTTTGTTGATATATTTTAATATTTCTGAAGTATTACATTGTTTTCTTCAGCATAACACCTTTGGGTAATGAGCTGGCCTATAAATTCAGCAAATCTTTGAAAAGTATATTAATGAATTTTCGGCATAAGTATTGGTGCTCAATGCTCTTTCCATCTGGATATACTTAACTTCATTACCAGTAAGTGTGTTAATTTTCTTTCACTGTCTAAGATGGTCTTGAGCTACTTCTGATATGAATTCTGTTGCATGATCAATCCTCATTGCTAGCCTGTTCTATGAAATTGTCTGCACTATTGCTCACCAGAGGGTAGGCTTGAACTATCATTGTTTATTAGGACAGGTGTCGACAGGGCCTTCTTGGTCCGGTGGTAGAGGAAAACCATTGAATGGTCCAACAAGATGAGGCTCTTGTTCTTCAAAAGATGTAGTTTGTTGCTTGATAGCAACTAAGTACAAGTTACCCCTGGTATGATGTACATTGTTAGAGTCTGCAAGGAAGATCTGGATGGTAGGTCTTACTGCTTCAAGTTCCTTAGCTGTTCTACCACCAAATCAGTGTGACCTCATTAGAGTGGGTTTATATTTACTGCTGAACTTAAGGAAATAAATAATAAACCCAACTTGACCTAATCATACTTAACTTGATCTTTCTTGAGTCTTAGACACTAATCAACAGCACTTCTTTCATGAGCAATTAAGACAATTGTCAAAGGCTTCTTCAGTCAGGAAGGTGATGGCCAAGTGATATTAGTGTAAAGCTTTAATCCAGACACTCAGCTAAGATTCTAGGGACCTAGGTTCAAATGGTGAAGTGCGAATTCAAACAAAAAGATCTTGAATTAAGAAATCTACTGCTGACCATGTCAATTGTGAGGAAAAACCCATTTGGTTCAACAATGTCCTTCAGAGAAGGAAATCTTTCATCCTCACTTGGTCTGCTCTGCATGTAACTCCAGGCCCACAGCAGTGTTATTGACTCTTAATTGCTCTCTGAAATGGCCTAACAAGCCATTCAGTTGTACCAACCGCTATGAAGTTTCAACAAAGAAATGAAACCAGATGGACCACCTTGAATCAACATAAACACCAGATAAGCCAATGGCAGAAACAGCCCTGTTGACCCTGCAAAGTCCTCCTCACTAACATCTGGGGGCTAATGCCAAAATTGGGAGAGCTCTCTCACAGACGAGTCAAGCAACAACCTGACATAGTCATACTCACAGAATCATACCTTACAAACAATGTCCCAGACACCACCACCACCATCACCGGATACGTCCTGTCCCACTGGCAGGACAGACCCAGCACAGGTGGCAGCACAGTGGTATACAGTCGGGATGGAGTTGCCCTGGGAGTCGTCAACATTGAATCTAGACTCCATGAAGTCTCATAGCTTCAGGTTGAACCTGGACAAGGAAACCTCTGAAGGATTTCTGAAGAAGGGTCTAGGCCCGAAACGTCAGCTTTCCTGCTCCTCTATGCTGCTTGGCCTGCTGTGTTCATCCAGCTCTACACCTCAAGGAAACCTCCTGTTGGTTACCAGGCACCATTCCCCTTGGCTGATGAAACAGTACTCCTCCATGTTGAACAACACTTGGAGGATGCACTGAGGGTAGCAAGGGCACAAAATGTACTCTGGGTGGGGGATTTCTATGTCCACCACCAAGATTGGCTCAACAGCAGTACTACTGATCGAGCTAGTCAGGTCCTAAAGCATACAGTTGTTAGACTGCATCTGCAATAGGTGTTGAGGGGACCAACAAGAAGGAAAAACATACTTGGTTTCATCTTTACCAATCTGCTGGCTGCAAATGCATCCGTCCATGACAGTATCTGTAAGAGCAACAATGCACAGTCCTTGTGGAAATGAAGTCTCACCTTCACATTGAGAATGCCCTCCATGTAAAACTGTCACTATACTAAATGGGATAGACTTCAAACAGATCAAGCAACTCAAGACTGGGCATCAATGAGGTGCTGTGGGCCATCAACAGCAGCAGAATTGTACTCCAGCACAATCTGTAACCTCATGGCCCAGCATATCCCCCACTCAATCATTACCATCAAGCCAGGGGATCAACCCTGGTTCAGTGGAGAGTGCAGGAGGGCATGCCAGGAGCAGCACCAGGCATACCTGAAGATGAGGTGTCAACCTAGTGAAACTACCAAACAGGACTACTTGCACACCAACCAGCATAAGCAGCAAGTGACAGACAGAGCTATGTGATCCCACAGCCAATGGTTCAGATCTAAGCTCAGCAGTCATGCTATATCCAGTCATGAATGGTGGTGGAAAATTCAACAGCTCCATAACTATACTCTTTCTCCATCATTGAAGCGCCCAGGACATTAGTGCAAAAGATAAGGCTGAGGCATTCGTAACAATCTTCAGCCAGAAATGCCAAGTGGATGATCCATCTTTGCTTCCTCCAGTGGTCCCCTACATCACAAATATCAGCCTTCAGCCAAACCGATCACTCCATATAACATCAAGAAATGGTTGGAGACAATGGATACTATAAAGGCTACGGGTCCTGACAAAATTCTGGTGATCCAGAGATTGCTGCTGTCCCAGCCAAGCTGTTCCAGTACAGTTACAACACTGGCATCTAAACAACAATGTGGAAAATTGCCCAGATATGTCCTGTACACAAAATGTAGGACAAATCTAATTACCGCCCAATCAGTACATTCTCAAATCAGCAATAAAGTGATAGAAGGTGGTATCCCACAGTGCTATTAAGCAGCACCTGTTCAGCAATAACCTGCTCAGTGATGGCCAGTTTGGGTTCGACCAGGTCCACTTAGCTCCTGACCTCATTACAGCCTTGGTTCAAACATGGACAAAAGAGCTCAATTCCAGAGGTAAGGTGAGAGTGACAGCCCTTGACATCAAGGCTGCATTCAACTGAGTGTGGCATCAAGGAACTCGAGCAAAACTGGAATCAATGGGTGTCAGGAGGCAAACTGTCTGTTGTTTGGAGTCAGACCTGGCAAATAGGAAGATAGTTGTGGTTGTTGGAGGTCAGTCATCTCAGCTCCAGGACATCTCTGCAGGAGTTCCTCAGAATAGTGTCCTCGGCCCAACCATCTTCACCTGCTTCAATAATGATCTTCCCTCCATCGTAAGGTCAGAAGTGAGGATGTTTGCATAATGTTCATCACTATTTCTGACTCCTCAGATACTGAAGCAGTCCATGTTCAAATGAAGCAAGATCTGGACAATATCCAGATTTGGGCTGACAAGTGGTATATAAGAGTTGAACGGCACAAATGCTAGATAATGGCCATTTGAATAAGCAACAATCTAACCACTGCCCCTTGACATTCAATGATGTTACAAACACTGAATTCTCCAATGTCAACATCATTGTGATTACCATTGACCAGAAATTTAACTGGACTAACCATATTAGCACAGAGACTAAAAGAACAAGTGAGAAGCTACAAAACTGCTGTGAGTAACTCACCTCCTGGCTCCTAGGTACAAATCAGCAGTGTGATGGAATACTCCCCATTTCCCTGGACGGGTGAAGTTCCAACAACTCTCAAAAAATTTTACACCATCCAGGACAAAATAGCCTGCCTGATTGACACTATGTCAACAGGCATCCACTCCCTCTACTACCTATGCTCAGTAGCAGCAGTGTGTACTATCTGTGTACCATTTACGAAATGTTCCACAGAAATTCACCAAGGCTCTTCAGACAGTACCTTCCAAACCCACAACAACCACCACCTAGAAGGACAAAGGCAGCAGATATCCATGAATGCCACCATCTGCAAGGTCCCCTTATCATCCTGACTTGGAAATACGTTGCCATTCCTTCAAAATCTTAAAATTCCTTCACAAAGGACATTGTGGGTTAACCTACAGCACAAAGACTGCAGCGGTTCAAGAAGCCATCTGCCTATCTGCCAAAGAATGTGTTAAGTATGTTTGGATTGGATTGGTCGTGTGGAAAAAAATATGAAAATGTAAGGGAGATAGAAGCCCTACTGAATTTAAAGGCAGTGTCTCAAAACGCATTTTTGGTTTTGCTGATGTGAGTAGTGGTAGACATTTAAACATTCATTCCTATTTAGCATCAGAAATCAGAGAAAGCCCCAGCTGGCATGCACACATGAGTCATACTTCCACACAAATATTAAACTTTGGGTGCACAGAGATATGCTGCCCCAATATTTCCATGTAGGCTTCTGACACAACATGGAATTTGCCCAGCCATCAGACTTGTGCTAGATGCGCCAAATTTGTGCTGAAATTTATTTCTGGATATTTATATCATATGTAGGACCTGGGTTACAAGTAATCTACAACAAAAGCTGTATTGAAAATGAATATTTTATACATAAAACATATTTGAAAGCAAACTTGCAGAGCAATCCCCTATTTACCTCATTCCTGTAACCCCAATTCCAGTCAATCCCTAATGTCTACATCCTAGCTTTTCAAAAGTCTCAATAAAAATGTCTTATGCAACCAGGTTATCACTATGCTGTGGTTGGCAGCTAAAAATCTCAGTATTTCAAAGAAAGTCCACTTCTCTTAATGACTAGATACATAAACTTATATGCAGTGCCTGTATAATCTGAACAAATATCTGAACAATTAATGGCTAGTAGAAAGAATTTATCTCATCTATACATTCTTTGTCACGCTTTTGAATTCAAGTTGGCAGAAACCACCGAGTATTCTATTTCATTAAATGGCTAATGGAATTGACATTGCTGTCCAGGCCATTTTGTAACTGTAGTTTAACAATTTTAAGTTTAGGAAAGTAATTTGGAAAGCTCTGAAAATAATTCATCCTTTTTTTCCTGCTTTTCATTGATAATTGAAAATCTTGATTATCATTTTACAAATTAAACATTCAGAAGGAAGCTTTCTTTCAAAAAATATTTGTCAATTAGGTGGTAATTTCAATCTTTTCCTAATTGTAGGTGATTTCATATCCCGTGTAAGAAATTATCCAAATAAAAACTTATTGCTGCATTTGTGCTGAAGTTGGTCCAACATCAGGATCAGTGGTCGGTTTGGCAGTAAAACCATAACACTGCAAAGCTGGAGAATTGAAATAAAAATGGAAATGCTGGAGAAACTCAGATGGCAGCATCTGTGAAGAGAAAAACAGTGTCATGCTTTTTTGGAACTGAATAATAACCACAGATGGTGTCAGACTTGTTTGAGTTTCTCAAGTTTGCAATATCTGCCAGCTTGATACAGATGAGTCAAAAATGTAATATTGTCCAGTGTGCTTTTCCTCGATTGATTGAGAAAAAGTTGTTTAGGTTGTCCTTCACTGTCATTGGGATTCTTGGAGGCATCCTGTTAACAGATAGAAAAGTTTCATTTTTTTTCTCTTGGCCTTAGAAGTTAAATTTTGTGTTTTATCAGTCATAAGCATCTGTTGACATAGCACTGTTTTCATGAACAAACTGCCATGCTTTTCAATGAAACATTTCACAGTTCCAAAACTAGAATTGAATTAAGCAAAGGAATTCCAAATTCAGGTACTTGACATATTTGGATTTTAATTTGAATTTTTGGTGTTACAGTCATTGGATACATTGCACCTTTACATTGAAGAATCCATCAACAATGAAAGTGTAAAATTCCATCTGTCAATCTGACTTGGATGCTGATTCAGTAAATTCATTTTATAATTGTTGTTTTACGATAGACTGCTCTTTGCAAGCATCAAATGATCTGGGTCAACCACTGAATCAACCCAGCGCATTAATAGAACTGCATTTCATTCTCTCAATTAGTTATTCAAGTTGAGTTGAAGACAACATTTTACTCTGTGTAGCACGTGCGCAAGTTGATGTCCTTTCCTGCTTGTATTAGTAATCTGGGAGAATGTGTCAACGACTAGAGGTTTTTTTTAGGAATTCTGATTCTGGAAACTGCTGTATCCAATAATTAAAACCCTGAAGTCTCATATGAATGGAAAATTTTGCAGATTTCAGAAATTAGGAAGAAAAACAGAGAGTACTAGAAAAACTCAACAGGTCTAACAGCATCCGTGGAGTGAAAGAGTTTACAATTCAGGGTGATCACTTTTTGTTGAACATCCAATTGTTTCTGAAATAATTCTAAAATTCTTGCTTCTGACACTTTTTTGGGAATTATATGCCATATATTGAAAAATGTCACTATGTTTCCTAACATTCATTCTGTTTGAAATATAAATTTATATATATTTCCTCCAAAATTATACAGTATCAAGGGTGTGAGTATGCTGCGGATCTTACCATTTCTTGTACAGTGTTTCTTTTGTTCAAGCCTGTTGGAGTCAATGGAAAGTAAAATTGGGCAAGATAATGTCCGATAAATTCCTGTTGATTCCTGTGTGGTACAAACTGTGTGCTTTATAAATATATATAATAATATGATCTAACATTTTTTTCAACTTTGAGTTCCTGGATTCTGAGGTTGCAAGAAATATAAGTTTTCTGTGAATCTGGAATTAATAATGAATTTGTAAGCATTTCTGCAATCATAGTGATTTCTTTTAGAACAGTTTTTGAGTCTTAACTTTAGAAGTAGTGTGTTGGTAGAAATTTACAAATTGATGTGATAAACGAGCTTTAGTTTAGGTCAGGAGAGCTTTTTAAACCTTAAAGGAAACATCCATAGCTTAGGGAGAAATGTTTTCCTTTAGTTCTACATAAAATTCAGTGCAACTGTGATGTCCATGGGATATGTTGACTGTACAGAGCAGTTCTCCTGAGAAGAGAGGGTGTGTAGTAAACGAGGTACCTTAGATGAAGAGTTAGTGCAAGTCCCATATCAGGAGTGTTGCAATGAAACCTAGAAGAGGTTCCTTAAAGCTGAGTACATTTGAGAAGGTGCATGATATATCCAGGAAGAAGCTTTTTGCAGTTTCAGTCTAAAAGTTGATGTCAGAAATGCATTCATCTTACTGAGGTGTTAGGTCTTTTAAAAAGTATTCATTCAGGGAATGAGATTTGTTGCTTGAGGCGGCACCAATTACCCATCCCTAACTACCCTTGAGAAGATAGTATTGAGCTACCTTCTTCAACTGCTGCAATCCATTTGGTGTAAGTACATTTATAGTGCTGACAGAAAGAGAGTTCTAGGATTTTAGTCCAACGACAGTGGAGGAATGTTTCCAAGTGCAGACAGTGAGTGCTTTGGAGAGAATTGCAGGCTGTGATGTTCTTTTATGTCTGCTGCCTTTGCCTTCTAGGTGTAGTGGTTTTGAGTTTGGAAGGTGCTGTCGAATCAACCTTGATGTATTATTGCAGTGCAACTTGTAAATGGCACACACATCATGCACTGGTGGTGGATCAAACAGATGTTTGTGGATACGGTGCCAATCAAGCAGGCTGCTCGGTCCGGGATGGTGGTAACTTCTTGACTGTTGTTGGAGCTGCAGTTACCCAGACAAGTGGCAAATATTCATCGCACTCTGGAGGTTGCATCAGAATGAAATATTTGCATTTATGTAACATTTTATAAGATCATGGAAGAATCTCATGGTGCCTCCATATAGTAGAATGTACCATCAAAATACAGTAATTGCTGAAATGTAGAAAAAAAAACTGGAAAAAGCAGGGGAAATCTTTGTTTTAATATCTCGTATAAAGCGTGCCATCAACAGTATTGTAGACATCATTCAATAATAGACTACAGTTCAGCTTCAGTTGTGTCTCCTTACTTCTGACGTAGGTTTAAACCTACAATTCTCTCTCTCAAGTGTGATCAAACCCAGAGTCCAGAGGCAAGAGGTAGTGCCAAATGAGATATATGCTTCATATGGAAATCTATGCACCAGGAGATTTTGGTGGACACTGATGGGGTGGTCATCTGTCTGATACAGCAGTGGATGGCAAACTGAGACATTAGCCAGATCGTCTGTTCAAACCTAGAAGGATAGAGTCACGTGACAAAGCTTAATCCATTTTGAGGTGATAGATCTGGTTCAACAGATAACAGTTCTGTGGCTACCTCCTTGGTGAATCCTGGTGTAGGTGGATGCAGGAGAAGTGCTCCTGAGTGGTCTAAGTTCAGATGAGTAGCTGAGCCCATCTTCCCACAACACCCTCCCTTTCCTCCCCCCACAAATGCCTCTTCTCTAGTGCCTCTGCATCATCTTGTACCAATGGACACTGAATTTGCAGCCCCCATGACAGGGAGCAATTGACCACAGGCTCACTGACTGTTAGCTCTCTACTCTCGGGAGCATTGGAAACTGCAGTGGAGAAATCTGGAATTGCAAGCAGTCCAGAGGGCCTAAGACCCAGGAGGACCAGACCGGTACGAACACCTCAGAAGAGTGAACATGGGAAGATGGGAGGTTGTGGGTTTTGGTGGAGAGGTGAAGACAGGTGATTGGGCGTAGTCATGCAATTAGGAAAGATGGGAGGTAGACTTTAGATTTTATTAGATTGGCTGCGTGCACAATGTTGAGAGGAAGCCTACGATATACATTCACCCCCAACCAGCAAAGCGCCCCCCCCACTACCCCATGCCCCAATCCCCCACCATACATGAAGTCTGAGAAGAATTACTCTGGGGTTCCTCCCCAAAGTAACAACAGCCTGAAAATGGAATCTGGATGGGGGTGGCCTTTAACTAGTCATTAGTTGGCTATTTTGGGACCCCAGACATGTCAAGTATGTGTGAGCCAGCCGAGGGCTTGCCCATCCCCTCTTAAAGTTATCATCAGGCTGAGTGGATGGGAGATCAGTGGAGAGGTTAACCTGTGAATTTTACTGACCATACCTGAATGGGAATGTAAATCGCTGCCCATTTAAATAGGAGGCTGAGTCTAATTTTGCATTGCTGTATATTTATATTAGTGATATTCAATTTGATAAGATGGCTGAGAAAAATCACCCCTTTTTAACACTTCTCTCAACTAGACTGAATAATGTGAACAGGTTAGGTTTTATTTGATTTAAAGGTACTGCAATAGTCATCAAAGGTTTGACGCTTACATTTAACATAAAAGCTAAAATAAATCACCTTCTCTAAACAATATTTATGTATTGTAGATAGTCAATAAAGTAATTACTGGATAATTGTAATTGTTTTCTTTCCCCTAAAGTTCCATAAGCCTCTTGAATATATCTATCATTTCCATACAGGCTTCAGCACATTGATATCTGTTTAAATTGAAACCAGGACACTTTTTTGAAATATATTTTGCATAGTTAACATTCTTTCCACTCCGATTACCGGCTGCTTAACCCTCAACAGGATATCTACATGCTAACACAATGACCTTGGAGTTTACAAGATGGGAAGGAGAGGTGGTTATGGAACTATGGGGAAGCAGTAGGAGAGTGAGCAGGAAACTGGTAAAGTAAGAAATGTGCCTGGTGAAGTCAAGGTTGCAGAGTTCCTGAGAGAACCTCTTTTGAATAACTGTAATTAGAATCCCATCCTACATCTCACCAGATGAGCTACTTGACCAGCTGTTTGAAGTAGGAATCTTGTATCAATGTGAAGATATGTGAAAATGCTCTCTAGCAGTTAGGGTGAGATAGGACTCCAGGCATGATCAGACAAAGGAGAAGGATCTGGGCAAGTTAGGATGACAAAATCTCTAGGATCAAGGGAACCTTTTGGAAACAGTGACTAAGTTGATATTGGGGGCAGTTTCATTGATGACTACGACAGAGAGGGCTGTTCAGGGAAAGTTAGGGCAGTCATTATATGATGGATTGGGAGTTTTAGGGATGTGTGTTTCCAGTCATTATGGGAATGTTCTATGGAATGTTGGTTGGAGGTGAGTTTCTGGGAATGGGAGATATTCTAGGCACTTTTCCAGAGTAGGAGATAGTGTGGGTTTGTGGGGTAGTGTGTGGAGGATTTGCTTCCTTAACTATGTGTCGCTGAAAGCTCACATCTCTCTCCCTTATTCTCAATATAAATTTTATTTAAATAATAGTTATTATTATTTGCATATAATCTACTTTAATTGCAATAAGTATTCTACTCCTCCTTCACTCAGCTTTCTTTTTCCATTTTGGTCAAATTCACCTGTCAAAATACTATTTATATTTCACTCCTTAGCATGTTTATCACTCAAAAGGTGTAAAAGATTGTTTCGGAAACTTAAAGATGGAAACATCAAGTCATGTCCCTCGACAAAACCATTATGACAGCATGTGAAAACCATTTAAACCACAAAAAAGATGTGCCACTGGGGAGGGCAGTGTAATAACCAGATGGCACATGAAATGTGTCATAGTTCTGAAAGTGGTCAACACGTGGGAAGATATATCTTGCAAAATTTATATACGCAGGAGTTTGAGAAAAATCTAAGACTGAGAGACATGAAAGAAGGTAAATCTTCATTAAGTTTTCTTATGTGCAAACATTAGCATGATTGGAGTTAGGATTCAGGATCTGAAGACTGAGGGAG
The DNA here is from genome assembly GCF_021869965.1 of Rhincodon typus. Classification (NCBI taxonomy): domain Eukaryota; kingdom Metazoa; phylum Chordata; class Chondrichthyes; order Orectolobiformes; family Rhincodontidae; genus Rhincodon; species Rhincodon typus. Next base: position 47,149,117 of record NC_063336.1, read on the forward strand.
CTTTCAGGAACAATAAATATGGTGTCAGTGCCTTCAGCTCAACCCAATGGATAACAATGAGTTTTATATTCAGAAGTGTTTAAAGGAAAGAAAGTAGACTGATCATACTTGTTAGAGACAACCTGAGGCTGAACAGAAATGATTCAGTGAAAAAGGGATGAAAACTACTGAAGGAACTATTCTAGATAGGAATCTTTTATGTGAAAAAGAAAAAACAAAACTTACTTTTACACTGTGTTTTTCACATTTACTGAACATTTCCAAAGTATGTTACAGCCAATGAAGTATGATTACTGTTTTAATTTTGGAGCCTTGGTAGCCAATGTTTATAGCAGACTTATAGCAATGTAATAATAACCAGTTAATTTGTTTTATATGATGTTGATTGAAGGTTAAATATTGTCAGGGACATCTGAAATAATGCACCAAAGTCTATTTCAAAACAATGCTAGAAACCCTTGGTTTAAGGTGTCATCTGGAAGACAACTCTACTCTACATCTGTTTCAATCTTTGTACAGAGGCCCTTCATTGTAATTTGAATCCAGAACCTTACGATTCTGAAAGAAGAGTGTTACAGAGTCTACAACAAAGAAAAAGGTCCTTGCTCCATCAAGATTGCACCAGTCAAAAACAGCACCTACCTATTTTAATCCCAGGCCTCATTCACTGCAACACAGTCAATCTTCCAGCAATCTGTTTAGATGCGACACACTGCTAGCCTGCTGACACCACTGGCCTGGTTTAGGTTAGCAGTTCTCTATCTCCAGAATGTCATCCAGAAAACTGGACCACAAAGTGGGAACCTGATCTATGTCTTGATCACAGGCCTCTCGGGGGATTGCTGTGATGTTTATAATGGGAGCCTGCCAAAGTTGGTTTTTTAATTAGGTTTAAAGCAGAGAGGTGGAAACAGAGATAAACAGCAGTGCCTAAAAGAGCAGACAGAGGAGGACCAAAAATGTTTTTGGGCTGGAGCATATTGGGCCCCAACAATGTGGGCTATGGCACAATGTGTGGCAGAACTGAGTGAGGCCGATCTGAACATCAGGAACATCCTGTTGCATGTGCCAAGCAGCAAGTTGAGCTTCGCGCTCAACAGTGCTGAGTTGCCAATTAAGGGCAAACATTGTTTGTTAAACACTTTCTTGCTGTATAGCCTTATCATTTAGTGCAAGCACAAAACCTGAAACTCGTCATGGTTGTCAGCAGACCTCAGTCAAGTCAAGGGAGATTACCTCCAAGGGAGATTACCTTCACTGATGGCTGCCCCAGCACAGAAAGACAAGGGCAGCCTCTGCTACCTGTGCAGGGGCTTGGAAATGGTCCATCGGTGACTCGGACTTCCCTACTGCAAGTCAGCGTCATTTCACCATCCATGCTGCAGTCACTGTGGCAGCAATGTAGAGGAACATTACGATAGTTAAAGGCTGTAAAGGAATGAATAAGCGTGATATTTTTGTGTAATATTACATACATTGATTTATAAAGTTGGTTTGGAATTTTTTAATTTGCACTGGCTTTTAATTTGCATTATGTTGAAGTGGATAGAGTGATGAACAGTGGCAGATGGAAGATAAGGAGTGATTCTGTTGTTGATTGAAGAATTGGGGTTGTCTTCATTGGTATTGCAGTCAGATGAGTTGTTTACAGATAGCCTGGCCAGACAGTCATCTCTAATTTCTTCTTCTCTGCTTCTCATGTATGCTTTGTACATTTGGAGATCAGGGCAGTGCCTTCATGATGCAGCAAGCAGGGTTGAATATTGCAGAGTTCGTGCAGACTGATCCCATTTGGACACGCATTGATTCAACATGTCAATGGTGTGCTCTAACATACTTCACCTGGCTGAAATGTTTTCAGCTTAAGCATACTGTCCTGGTGTGCATAGGTTGTATACAGAGTCAAGAAGCATATGGTCAGCAGATAGCCCCTTGTTGAGTAGTAGCCAACCTTTGCTTTGTGGAAGGGGTTCAAATGAAGATGAGACAGAGTTATGACATGAGAACCCCCAGAAATCTTGGAAGAGGAAGTAAATTATAGTAAGCTCTTTTGGAAAAGAAAGCTTCAGGGGCTCCCTTATTATGTGCCAGTGGATGGCACACTGCAAGATGACATGTGCCTGAGACATGAAGACAACAAATAAAAAACTCTTTCAGTACCTGTCACACCATATTATGTGTTGTTCTTTGGGAAATTTAAAAGACTTTAGAAAGTACCATTTATGTTTTATCACAAAAGCCAATAGAAATCAATTAGGAACTAACCTGATAGGAATTGAGGATCCATTTACATAGCATTGATGGGAATATCTCCTGTGTCACTGAATGTATATCCAGCCATTAAAAGTTAAGAATGGATCTTAGTTGAAGCATTGAGGTCCAAGGTGGCAGCATGTCTTCTAGTGTAACCCATACCAGGAAAGCACACATATGCCTTGGATGCCATTTTGCACCTTAGCACTTCTGAATATTGTTCCTTGTCTTTTTTATTCAATTCTTTGCACAGCCCCACAGTGCTTGTGGTCACCTCTGACAGAATGGTTGTCACATTTCTGGCCTCCCATACATGTAAGAAACAGATGTCACTGAAATCCCTTCTTGGTTCCAAATTTGAAATCTAGATTTTATGATGAGGGGATTTTCTTTTGTTTGCAACTCATTGAATCAGACAGCCAGTCATGATGAAGTGCAAATATTGGTTGGTTCAGTTGAATTCAATAGAATAAAACATGGAAGAGTTCTAAGTAGGTGGAATATTGCCACAATAACATTAATAATTGTGTGGCAAAGAGAAAAGCATACAACTGGCTGTCTGACTTCTGATGGAAGGAGTTCTACACAATGCACTTCAGTAGTTTCAAGGACATTTAAAGTCTGTGTATTTAAATATTGTTATAGAGGTAGATTTTGCATATGTGATCCAGCATGTACAAATTTGTAACAAAAACAAAGATGCTGGAAAAGCTCAGCAGGTCTGGCAGCATCTGTGAAGGAAAAAACAGAGTTCACATTTCGGGTCCGATGACCCTTCCTCAGAACAGACCCAACCTGAGGAAGGGTCACCGGACCCGAAACATTAACTCTGACTTTTCCTTCACAGATGCTGCCAGACCTGCTGAGCTTTTCCAGCAACTTTGTTTTTGTTCCTGATTTACAGCATCCGCAGTTCTTTTGGTTTTTATTTTGTACAGATTTTTAGTTCAATGCTAGTTTTCAACTGTCACGTAAACTGGCAACTAATTATCTTAACAATCATTGCTATTTTTACAAGTAATTATTAAAAGAATTATGAAATAAAGATTTAATAAGGTCAAGTCAATTTTGAGAAAGAAACCATATGATTCTTATCGGAACAGAAATTGTACTTCAAATATCTGGAAAGCAAAATCAAGAAGAAACTGATCATGTCAGCAATAATCTAAAAAACAATTGCTAATAGCATTTGTAAAGAATTATGACATTGAAGTAATTCCTCTTTCACCATAAGCACAATAACTTCCTACATCTATTTACCCAGTCGACAAATAAAAGGTAACTGGATCTCTAATTTTTTTATAAAAGTAACCATCTATACTTTAAAAATATGTGGCAGAAATTAAAACAAGCTTTGTTATCATGTGTCATTAATGCTTCAGAAGCTGTTATCTCACCCTGGAGAGCACAATGTTCCTACAGTGATTCTGTGTGTTAGATAAAGAAGGACAGTAATGATCTTTGGAATAGATTTGTTAGTCAGAATCAGCCATCATCTCAACAATCAATAACCATCTGAAGGAAGATTGAGATTAAACAACATTATTTTTCATTTCATTAATGTTGTGCTTCTTGTTATCATGATTTAGAGCCACACAGTGAGAAATAAAGAAAAAGTAAACAGAATCAGTGATGGCCCACAATAAATTATCAGTTTAGAAACTGCATTTTATTAGTTTCATCAAGTTTTTAACTTCTGGTAAAAGACAAAAGACATATTGTTGAAATTTTCATCTTGCACTCATTAGGACAATATACAAAATGCTTTCAATTTTAATTTCCAATTCATTTTCATCAGCATTAGATGCAATTGATTGTTCCAAATTTTAGAAAATAAGACTACAACTAGATATCATTATGCACTAGCATTTTAGAAGCAGTATAAAATAAATCTCTCCCGAGATATGTGTAATGATAAGCCCAGCAACTATCGGCTTGTTAGCTAATCTCAGTGCAGCGACAGTTTTTAGAAGCTATAGTCAGTCACAGTCACTTGGAGAAACATGGACTAATTTTAAAAAGCCAGCATTTACTTGCCAAAAGCAACTTGTATTTAACTGACTTATCTTACGTTTATTCTCAGGTAATAAAAAGGGTTGACATGGGTAATGCAGTTGATGTGGTGTACATGGGTTCCAAAAGGTATTTGATAAAAGTAACATAACAGGCTTGTCAGCAAACTTTAGGCTTATGGATGAAGGGCAATGCTGGCTCATAAATGGTGAGCAGAGAATAGAAGTGAACAGTTCTTTGTGTCTAGAGGAAAATATTTGGTAGAGTTCTCCAAGGGTCAGTACTAGAACCAGTACGTTTTCTGACCTGTATTAATGACCTCAACATGGGGACACTGAGAAGAATTCCGAAATGTGTAGGTGACACAGAACTTGGAAATATTGTAAGGTGTGAGGAGGGCAGTAATAAACTTCAACAGCACAATGGTTGGTAGAATATATGAACTCATGGCAGATGACATTTTAATATAGACAGGTATGAAGTGAAATGAAGAATGGGAAAATAAATTATAAAGCAAAGATATAATTCTAAAAAAGGATATAGGAACATACAAACCTAGTTATGTGTGCATAATTTGCTGTTGGTGGCGGGGAAAGGTTGAGAAAGTGGTTCATAGGGCATACAGGACCTGGGCTTTATATATGGAGACATAGAACAGAATTTTTCAAATGATGGGTTATTCTACCCGACCTCCCAAACTTGTGATGGAGAGCAGGTACTCATCAATTCTGGCAAAGTACAAGATTAAATGTTAAAAGCAATTATTTTAGAGTTTAGGTTTAAATAGTGGCATCTGGGTATTCATCTATTTGTTGTGAGGCGTTTAAAAATTACATAGGTCAGTCTTTCCAGAATCATATTGTTAAACTGTATGTGGCTTCTGGAGTGCTCATGGAAGTTTGTTCATATTGTGGGGTTTTGTGACAGGAGAGAAAAAAACATTGAAAGACTTTATCTTGCTTTTGTGTTTAGAATAATCAAGAATTGATTTTAGCTTAGAAAAACACCAAGATTGGAAAACTTACGGTCAGTTCAAAGGACACCTGATCAAAGCTAGATGTGAGTAACAGTCTCTCCCAGAAAAAGGAACCTTTTCTGAGCAGTTCAGGAAAGAGTTTAAGCTGTGAAACTTCCAGACCAAGAGTGTAATGACTGAAATCTGCTTTGTTAATCAAAGCTGAGAAAGTTTAATATCTCAGTTGTGAGTGGTGAAAGGGAAAAGATTTTGCAGCTCACAAGGGGCGGAGGGGATGGTGATAGCCTAGCGGTATTGTTGGTAGAATACTAATCTAGAAACCCAGATAATGGTCTGCTAGACCTGGATTCAAATCCCACCATGGCAGATTGTGAAGTTTGAATTCTTCAAAAAGAAAAATTGGGATTAAGATTCTCACGATGACTATGACAATGTAGCCAATTGCCAGGAAAAGCCCATCTGGTTCACTAAGGTTCTTTACAGAAGGAAGACTGTCATCTTTACTCAGCCTGGCTTTCATGTAACTTCAGACCCACAGCAATGTGGTTGACTCTTAAGTGCCCTCTGGGCATAATTAAGGACAGGCAATAAATATTGGCCAATGATGTCTACATCCCATGAATAATTAAAACAAGGGGGCCAGAATTGAGAAGAAGCAGTTAAGTTAAATGTAGATGTGATTGGGAAGAGAATTCCTCCAGATTGTGATTAACTGCAAAGCAAAGGTGTGGGGAAATAGATGGAATTTCTTTTTACTCTGTGTTTTGAAATTCTTCACAATGTAATATTTTTAGATAGTTTTGTTTAGATTATTTTATATTTCTTTTCGGTAATGAACTCTGTCTTATTATTAAAACCAAATCTACAAATGTATGTGTACATGCTTCAGCAAAAGGCAGATAAAATAAATTAAGATACAAAAAAAGAAATCTATCAAACCAGATTTCATTCTGGATCTGACTTCCCCAGACTCTTTGAGTTGTGGTACATCAGCTGGGATCATAACACTCTCCATGTAGCCTTATTTGCTGAAGATCAAGACTTTTTCTCCCATATGGAGGAAGTCCAAACTTGGACAGCTACCACTCCATCTAAATGCTCGGTAGCTATTTAATTCCAGCAGCACCAGGTCTGAGCAATGGTCATCCCAAAGACTGCAGCCTGTCCCTGAACAAGAGGAGGTTGCAAGTCCAGATATTGCATGCTGTAGTTGGCAGGCCCAGCAATGAATTTCACGAAGTGTGCAGAAGGGTATGCCATGTGCTGCACCAGGAATAGCTAAAAATGAGAGTTCAACCTGGTGAAGCCACAACTCAGGGCAATTTGCATGCCAAACCCCAGAAGGAAAAAGTCATAGACGGAACAAAGAGATCCCACAACCCCTGGAACATATCTAAACTCTGCAGTCCTGCCATATCTGATCATGAACGATGGTGGAAAATTAAACAACTCACTGGAGCAGGAGTATAAAAATATGTCCATCCTCAGTGATAGGGGAACCCAGTGCAGCAATGCAAAACATAAGACTGAAGCATTTACAACAATTGACTGCCAGAAATATGCATGGGTGATCAATCCTGGCCTCCTCTGGAGGTCCCTAGCATCACAGAGTCTTGTATTCAGCCAATTTGATTCACTCCACATGTTATCAAGAAATGGTTGTAGGTATTGGATACTGCAAAGGCTATGGGATCTGACAACATTCCTTCAACTATGCTGAAGACCTGTATGCCAGAATTTGGCATACCCCTACCCATGCTATTCTAGTGCAGCTAATACACTGGCATCCATCTAATAATATGGAATATTGCCTAGGTATGTGCGGTACACAAAAAGCAGGACAAATCCAACCTGGCCAATTACAGTCCCATCATTCTACTCTCGATCATCAGTAGAGTGATGGAAAGTGTCATCAACAGTGCTATCAAACAGCAGCTGCTGAGAAATAACTTCCTTATTTACCTATAGTTTAAGTTCTCCAGGGCCATTCGGTTCCTGACATCATTACAGCTTTAATTCAAACTTGGGCAAAAGAGCTGAATTCTAGAGGTGGGGTGAAAGTGACAGCCCTGACATCAAGTCTGTCTTTGGCTGAGTGTGGCATCAAGCAGTCCTAGCAAAACCAGAAACAATGGCTATTGGGGAAAATTTCTGTTATTTGGACTTATACCTGACACAAAGTTGGTTGTGACTTTTAAAGATCAGTAATCTCAGCTCAAGGACATAACTGCAAGAGTTCCTCAGGATAGCGTCCTAGGCCCAACTATCTTTAGCTGCTTCAATAATTACCTTCCCTTCATCATAAAGTAAAAAGTGGGGATGCTCACTAATGATAAGAAAATGTTCAGTATCATTTGCAACTCCTTAGATACTGAAGCAGTCCTTGTCCAAATGCAACAAGAACTGAACAATATCCAGGTTTGGCCTGAGAAGATTCAAATAACATTTCGCTCACAACAGTGCCAGGCAATAACCATATCCAAATTGCAAGAATCTAATCTTTGCCCCTTAACATTCAATGGCTTCACCATTGCCATATCGCCTAGTGTCAACATCCTGGGGGCTATCATTGTCCAGAAATGGAACTGGACAGTCATGTAATGTAATGGTTACAAGAACAGATCAGAAGCTAGGAATAGTGTGGCAAATAACTTACTTCCTAACTCCCTAAAGCCTGGCCTCTGGCTACGAGGCACAAGTTAGGCATGTAATGGAATGCTCCCCAATTGCCTAGATGTGTGCAGGTCCAACACTCTTGCTTGACACCAACAAGACAAAGCAACCCACTTGATTGGCATCATACTCACAATGAAAACCATGCCAGCCTGATCCAAGATTGCCATCAAAATCATGTAGGAAGAACTCACCCAATATAAAATCTCTGGTGTGAGTCCATTTCCAGTTTAGGGATTTGCGGCCATTTAATGACTATTAGCCCACAAGTCATGACTTGGACATGCCAGCTATTAAAATTATATTGAGTTGAATGCATCTGCCCTTTGACGTGTGTAGCTGTCTCCATGAATTATGAACGTGCAAAGTCTATTCCAGCCCCAGTTCCTCCTGATGTGGTTCTCGGGGAACAAAATAAAAACCAAAAGAACTGTGGATGCCGTAAATCAGGAACAAAAACCAAAGTTGCTGTGAAAGCTCGGTAGGTCTGGTGGCATCTGTGAAGAAAAAATCAGAGTTAACGTTTCGGGTCCGAAACGTTAACTCTGATTTTTTCTTCACAGATGCTGCCAGACCCGCGGAGCTTTTAAAGAAATTTCTGTTTTTGTTTCTAAGGGAACAAAACTTCTTCAGTTAGATCCCCTACACCATCTTGGCTAAGCGAGAGTCCGTCTATGAAATTTCAGACTATAACCTACTTCCGTTGCCAAAATTCGCTGTTTTCTACTTCTTATTTTCATTTTATCTCTGCCAGCTATGCTTTTTGCCTAATTATTATTGCTGAATGGAAGTAATTTATTTCTTCAATATGTATAGTTGCTGCACTTCATCTTCTATAAATGTTTTAAGAATCTATAATTATACCATAATAACATGTTTGGGTTATGCATGTTAAACTATGTGGTAATTGCAATTAATTGTAATCAGTTTCTCATGGTTGGTATTTGCATTACATAATGTTATTCAAGAAAAAAAAGTCTTATTTCAAATGTCTTTTTGCTTCTTCTGAAACGTTTCCATAATTTATCAGCTAAATTAGGAATTACAAATGTAATGGATAAACTTGATGAGGTTACTCATAGAATAACCTTTACTCATCTGCATCTTCTTTTAAGCCCTCATTTTTGTGGAAAGCAATACAAAAGAATATCAAAGTATTCCAGATATTTTGAGTTTCAGATGTTGTTTGTTGGCTAGAAAATGACATAGTTGATTGAAGCAATGAATATTATATCACTGTTAGATTCAAAGGTCCAAATCTAATGGAATCCTATGGCAATAGAATTGATCTTCCACTGAAAGAATGACCTATTCTAATGGAAACCAATCTAAATTGATGGTTAAAATAATTGTTCTAAATGGAATGTGAAAAATAAATTTATTGTATAATTTTGATAAATATATGGCATAATACTACACACTGAAATTGAAGCCATATGTTCCTTTTCTACTGTTTGATTGCCTCCAGGGATTCTGACCTGATATTTTAAAGTTTTCTGTGCAAAGATATAAAAATAAGTCTAGATTTAAAACAAAACATAATAGCAACATAAACTATATAAGATTTATCATCCATATCCTGTGAATGAACAAAACAAAATCAAATTGAGGAAATGAGCATGTCCATTGTTACAAACACGTGGGTAGGGGATAATTTCATTTTAACCCCCTCTAAATTGGTTTTTATTTATTTTTAGAACACAACTGCTGTACTTTAATAAAAATTTAATTAACATGATTAAACTGAAGGAGCCAATTCCATGATTTCCTTGTGTGGAATAAAAAGAATATTATGACACATCAAGCACCCCACCCTCCAAAAAACAGTGATGTTAAATATACACAGAGAAACACAGGTAATAAGTTTAAAAAGAAGTGGTGTGTCCATACAGATAGGAAGATAAAGACAGTTGTAGTTTAAAATTCTCAGAGTCTTTGAAGTGTCAATCCCAAATCCCAATTATGAAGGTGTTGTTTTATGTAACAAACACTGCAAGGCCGAGAGGGAATTTTTTTTGTGGAGCTCATTGAGTAGAGTTCACTTGATAACAGGCAATAGCTTGCCTAGCTGGAACTCATCATCTGACCCCTTTATAAATCAGATCTAAAGACCTTCCTGTGGCACAGTGATTGTGTCCATATCCCTGGACCGAGAGACCGGCTTTCAAGTCCCATGGTGTAATAACATTGCTGAACAGATGAATTAGAAAAATAGGTTAAATAATTTGTTTACAATTTATAGATCAGATCTCGGGATGGTGCTACAGCCCTGTCTGTCCCAAGCTGGAACTAGCCTACGTATGCCATGAATAGTGACTCTGTTTTAGTGTTCAACAATAAATGATGTTCCTTTCCAATGGGGTATTCTGAATTATTACATTTTCTTTCTTTAGAGGTGTCAAAGTTGGTAGATCTTGAATTTTAAATGAACGGCTGTTGTTCCAACTTGTTTCCTCACTAGACCGTGGTGTTTGAGGTTGCAGGAGAGAGGGAGAGAAGAGCTTTCAGTACACCTGCTTTTCTCAGTTCATGTTGCTTTCTCGCTCCTTGTTGCTCAAAGGCTGCTGTTGTTTTTTGTTCCTTTGTGGACTCTCATTTCTGTATGGTTGCTTCATTTCAATCTAGGCGACCATTCACGTTCTGAAATGTGAATTTATCATGCAAGTATGATGGAAACAAAAAATGCAAATGTCTTCATGCCCCACTGAGCTTGAGTGCCTCCTGATTACAAGAGCAGTTCCAAAGCAGGTAATTTTATATGTTTCATGTGAGCTCCCTGGGCTTGTCAGGTGAGCATAGCTGCCATTTTTGGTTAGCACCATCCTTCATAAAACAATTTTAGTCCATGAAAGTCTCAGATTTTAAGGTCAATTATTGGAAGTTGAATATTAATATTCCATTTTATAATTGTAACAGCACTAAATAGCTGATATGATCTTTTACATCCAGTATGTGCTATCTATTCAGTCAATTCATTCATTATTTTATAGGAAAGAAAGATTTTCCGTAAATAATTTCCATCTTGTTAATCCATGGTTGTGAGCAGAGAATTTATAGAGAAATGGACATGCTTAACCCCGTGCTAGAGGTGATGAGAGAGGTAGTGAGAAGCAGAAATAATGGGTTATGTCGGCTCAGGATGAAACTCACCTTCCTTTCTGCCATCTTAGCAGTTAAGTGTCCATCAAAAAGGTCCATAGGTGACCTTAGGAAGTCAATTGACAGTTAATAAAAGATCTCAACTCATCTGCTCCTTGATTAGCTGCCTCCTCAGTGGGTGAGGAAGTTGGCTAATTTCCTGACCGGGAAACTGTGGCGACCTGCCTGGCAAGTTGAGGGAGAGGCCTCCAACTCCTGCCATCTTGGGCATTCAGAGGGACAGACGAAAGGCAATGGGATGGGCTCTGAAACCTGCCAAACTGTACATATTAATTAAAGTTTTATTGTTCTATAGCATCTCAATGAATTAAGATGAGCGTATGGTTGACTAGATATTTAAGTGGATGAGGTGGGTGAGTTACGTTGGTAAGGAGACAGGGTAGGGTAGATAATTTCATGCGGTATCATGTGAATAACGTATCTGCGTAAGCAAGGTTGGCATGATGGGTAAGATGGTGGAGTAGCTGGTGGATGAGATGGGTTGGAGATTCAGGTCAGGTCAAGGGATAATTTGGGAGTTGGGAGGCAGGTGGTGGAAGTGAAGTACTACAAACTCTATAAAATACGTGATTAACACTAAATGAGAAGTGTACATTCTTCAAATCTACCAAAAAGTATTAAGAAAATATTGCCCAACGGTGAGTAATCTGTGACCTGCAAACAGACTGTAAAAGAGTTCTCAATGTGCAGGTATGTCACATGACTGCAGGGATTCATCAGAATAGTCACCCAATGGACACATTTCAACTGAAGTTAGCACAAGCCACCAGAAAGTGGTTGAATTTCAAATTAGCTCGAAAAGTACACAACTTTCCACTCTGAAGTGAGAAGAAAGGAAGAGGACAAAGAAGATCAAGGAGAGAGTGTAAGTACAAATTTGGATAAAACAAATCCTCAGCAACCTCAAAGAAAATGTCGTATGGGATTGAAATAAATGATGAAAATGCAGCAGTGTTTGTCCCCATAAAACAGACTTTGAGAAAAACCTAGGACGTTGCATTTATATTGCACCAAGGCAAAAGCCCTGATTTTTAGAGGGACAGAAGCACAGACAGGGGCAATCTCAGCTCCATGGCCTTGAACTTTAAAAATGGCCTCTTCAGACTCAGGTTCAGATTCTATTCTTCAGCTTTTCAGTGCAGTGATAGACTGGATTGGAATTTGGACCTGGCAACCTCGGAAGAGCCCAAGAGTTTACTGGTTCCTAAGGGACACTGGACAAAAAGTTTGAAAATAATAAAATATCTCCTGTTCTCACCACCAAACTCGCCATACTCCAACCATGTGAACCTATTGTCCTGTGCCCCAAGATCCTCATGCCACCTATGCCAGACTATATATCTCCCATGGCAACTTAAACCTCTCTGCCTTCCTATTCCCACCTATCATCTCACATGTCTTCTTATATCCAAAATGCCAATTTATCCATCTCCCTTCATTCCTACCCCTAAACCAATCAGTCCCTCATTCCTCATATGCCTCTTATCATATCTATGGTCATTCATATCTTCAATGTCAACTCATATCACCCACCACCATCCATTGCCCTTCTGTCTCCATAACAACTCAACTACTATCCTGAATGGACATTAATCAAAGGGCATCCTGAAAGTTACCAATCAATTGATGATATCACCATTGAAAAAGAGAAACTCTCTTTGATACAAAAAGCACCCAATACATTGACGTTGCTTCAACAAATCCTTTGTATAAGCAAACATTTTGCTCAAATGCCTCACACCTTATGTCAATAGATGTCACAATCAAATGTTTACAGTTTTATGTCAATAAATATTTTGATTCAGTAAACAGTTAGAGAGGTTCATCAGTAGACACCACATTGTGAAAATAATAGTTTGGAAAATCGGTCATGCAGTACAAATCCTAAGTAGTTTTATATAACCAAGCATTCAAAATGAGTTTGTTTTAAACTCCAGACCTCTTTTGGACAGTTTCTTGACAAGTTTGTCAATCCAAAGAGTTTTTGTACTTTTTATGAACAAGCATGCAGTTTCATAATCCGAAAGGTTGCCTTACCTTCACAAAGTTTTCCAAGTACCAGATCTAAAGAGGCAGCTTATCTTTGACAAAAAGGCGAAATATATAATGTTCCTCCAGTGCTTGTCCCAACACAAAACCCATATCACATCCATGCCAGCTCATGCCAGCTAATGCGCTACGCACATCCCACTGGACTCTGATATTGGAATGCAAACTTAGTGTTACATACCACCCTTTGTCCCTTTACTTACCATGCTAACTCATTGTGTAACCTGGATGAATGCTTTTACAACAACGCTCAAGAAGCCATACACCATCAAAAGTCAAAAAAGTTGTTTGATGGCAATTCATCTAATATCAATCAATGTTCACTCACTCTACAATGCTGCATGATGGCAGCAGTGTGCACTGTTGATAAAATGCATTGGAACAATTCACGAAGGCTATCCTTCAACAGCACTTTCCAAACTCATACCCACTATCATGTAGAATGACAAAGGGAGTGAAAGCATGGGAATATTGCTACTTGCAAGTTCTAGTCACACACCATCTGACTTAGAAGTATATCATTGTTCCTTCATTGTCTCTGGATAAAAATTCTGGAACTCCCTCCTGAATGGCACTCTGGCTGCTCCTATATGCCAAGGACTACAACAATGCAAGAAGACAGCTCACTACCTGCTTCTCAAGGGCAAATAGGCATGGGAAATAAATGTGTCCCTAGCCAGTAATGGACACATCCAGTCAACGAATAGAAAATATCTATAATTACCCATGCCCACAGTTCCATGACTTAACTTGCTACATTTCAGGCAACATTCTGTTGGCATTTTCATTTATAAAAATATGTTTTTTTTACATTTCTGGATACTTGTTGACTGATCAAAGCATCCTGACACTTCCTGACATGTTGTCACTTATTGGAACCTGTTGACAGGTCAGGACAAATTATATAATTTCAAGGGGTTTGTACATCATTTATGTATTTTCTTCTCCAGAATTAACAGTTGGAAAGGGCAACTGATCCTCTCACCCTCAAAGGTTAACAGATGCCGCCTGCAAATGATCCACAATCCCAAACTCCAAAAGGTGTCTGTCCACCACCCTCACGATGTCCTGAGACCGTGTCTATGGAGGTAGCTTTATTTCTTGTGTCATAGCCTGGTAAGTACAAGACAAACAGCTCCAACTTGCTTCCCCCTGTAGCAATTTTTGCGTGGTATCTCAGTTTTTCAAAGGGACAGACCCTGGCTATCCAAAAGCAATGCACTGAGAACAGAGATAGTAGGAACTGCAGATGCTGGAGAATCTGAGATAACAAGGTGTAGAGCTGGATGAACACAGCAGTCCAAGCAGCATCACTGAGAACAGGCCTGCTATTACCTGGTCATATTTCTGTACTTCAACTTCCAGAAACTAAGGGCTCCAGAATTAGATTTCAGGGGAAGCAACTAGTCAGTTGAATGGTCAGCGAAGTCCAGGAACCAGACATGTATAAACCATGACCAGCTCCTGATCCTGCCCCATAAAGACAGGTGAGGCTTGAGATTCCTAGCAACTTCTGACATTTTCATCATGGTGGAGAATGCCTTCTGTCCTAATGTAAATTCAGGGCCAAAGACAGGGTTTTGGGGGTGGGGCAATAGATAGTAACTGGTTAACAATTAACCCTGTAGATAAGGACCTATGCCAATAATGATCACATGATCACAGATGATGACGCAAATAAAGAATCACTTTAGAAATTCCACAAACATTAGCCACAGCTCTTTCATTCAATAGTGCACCATGAACATTCTTATAAGGCACGTCAAAAAATCATTGTGCTGTCTCCAAGGTCTGCTCCTGTATCTCTCCCTCCATTGTGTGACATGAGGAGATTCAATTTAAAAAGAAACAGAAAATGAAGAATTAATTATAAAAACAAACATTCAATTGCACACTTGGTAATTATTCTGAGCCCGTCTTACATGTCTTCCAATGAAAGTTCTCAATAATTTGGTATTCCATCAGTTACTGTAAAACACAAATCGTTTGCTTTACATTGCTCCAAATTACCTGGGTGGAATACATGTCTGTGGATAGGGCTGATTTGTGATTCCTGCAAAACTCACTGTAACATAAATAATGAAATTCAGTGGTAAATTTTCACTTTCATTGCCTGCCTGATATTCTGGTGAAATTTATCACTTTCTCACAATAGAACTTGTGTGCTTTTCACCCCATTGATTTCAATAGATGGGTTCTAAAACAAACAGGCAAGTCTCGCTCCACTAGACTACCAATCAGACAGTAAAGATGAGAATTCCCCTCAGTGTCGATCACTCAGCTACATTACGGAACACTGCCTTTAATATTCCTCACACTAAATCCCTGCAGGTTAAATAGCCAAAGTTATATTATCCATAAAGGTAATGGAGCTATATTTAATGTTCTTCACTTTCTACCTTTTTCTTTCCAACTGGAAAGAGGATATCTTCAGATCTCTGTCTTGAGAAGTTTGTAATTATCTTCTGGATGATGTCCACCTGTGGCCTGTGTTGTGTGTCCAACTAATTTTTCTAGTCTGTCTTCGGGAAAGCATCTGAATTTTCATCTGTAACTGACTTTAATGGCAATCACATACCTGCCAACAGGGGAAATCATTGATGCAAGCTCACATCCTATCAGAAAGAAACATAGCATGTCGGTGCCAGAACATGTCATTTCAATTTATTGCATGCGACATATACTAAATAAAATCAAAATTCTAATATTGGAGACAGTAAGGACTGCATATGCTGGAAGCCAGAGTCCATGGATGTGAAGCTGGAAAAGCACAGCAGGTCAGACAGTGTCTGAGGAGCAGGAAAATCGATGTTTCAGGCCGAAACACTTCGTCAGGACTGGGGAGGGGGAGGGGACCCCAGAAGTAAATAGAGGGAGGTGGGTGGGGCTGGGGGGAAGGATAGGTGAAATGGTGATAGGTGGATGCAGGTACGGGGTTATTGTGACTGGTCAGTTGGAAGGGTGGAGCGGATAGGTGAGTAGGAAGATGGACAAATTAAGTCAGGTCAGGGAGGCGAGAAGGAGGGGGAGGGCTGGACATGGGATAAGGCTGGGAGTAGAGGGAATTTGAAGCCGGTGAGGTCAATATTAAGGCCATTGGGGTGTGAGCTCCTAAGGTGAAATATCATGTGTTGTTCTTCCAGTTTACATTTGTCCTCACTCTGACATTGGAGGAGGCCAAGGATGGACAAGTCGCCAGGCGAGTGGGAGGGGGATTTAAAATGGATGGCAACTGGAAGGTCGGGTTGATTAGTGCATGTATAGCACAGATGCTCTGTGAACCAGTCCCTGAGACTGCGTTTGGTCTCCCCGATATAGAGGAGACCACATCAGGAGCAACAGATACAATAGATCAGGTTGGATGAAATGCAAGTGAATCTCTACTGGATCTGGAAGGATTGTTTGGGGCCTTGGGCAGAGGTGAGAGGGGAGGTGTAGGGGCAGGTGTAGCAACTCTTGCAGTTGCAGGGAAAGGTCCCACGTGCGGTGGAGAAGTTAGTGGGGAGTGTAGAGCTGACAATGGAGATGCAGAATGAACGGTCCCTGTGGAAAGCAGACAGGGGTGGTGGGGTCTGATTGTAAGTGGCAGAAATGTCAGAGGATGATGTTTTGGATTCGGAGGTTGGTGGGGTGGTATGTGAGGACTAAGGGGACTCTATCCTTGTTGTTGGGGGGAGAGACTTTGAGGGCAGAAGTGCAGGAAATGGACGAGATGTAGTTGAGGGCATCCCTTAATTACAGAGGAGGGGAAATTCTTGTCCCTAAAGTAGGAGGATGTCTGGGATGTCCTGAAGTAAAGCACCTCATCCTGGGAGCAGATGCGGTGGAGGAATTGTGAGAATGGAACAGTAGTTTTACAGCAGGGTCGGTGAGAGGAGGTGTAGTCAAGGTAGTTGTGGGAATCAGTGGGTTTGAAATGGATGTCAGCAATGAGTCGGTTTCCAGAGATGGAGCCGGAGAGGTCCGGGAAGGGGAGGGAGGTGTCAGGAGTTGTCCAGGGGAATTTCAGGGCAGGGTGGAAGGTGTTGGCAAAGTTGATGAACTACTTGAGCTCCTCATGGGAGCATGAGGCAGCACTGATGCAGTCATCAATATAGCAGAGAAAGAGGTGAGGAATGGTGCTGGTGTAGTTGTGGAAGAGGAACTGTTCCATGAATCCTTGGAGGAGGTGTCCAAGAGGATGGAGTTTGCTGGATGGGGTAGAAGGGGTCGTTAGAAGGTGGGTTGGATTCTCGTTCAAAGAAATAGGCACAGCGGTGGACGGGCGGAAAGAGTGCTCAACGTTATGACGTGCACGGAATTCATTTACATGTGGGCACAGGGGAATGAAGGTGAGCCCTTTGCTGAGGACTGACTGTTCACCCTCAGTGAGGGGTGGGGGGGGCGTGCACAGTGTTGGGGTGTTGGTGAATACATGGCCAGGTCTTGAGGATGGACTGGGTGTAGAGCTGGAGCCAGGAGTGGGGTGGAGACTTCATCAGAAGTGGGTGTGTGCACTGGAGTGGTCACGTAGGCAGAAGTGGGAGTTATCGGTTGTCAATGATGTCGGCAGTCACGTGGTCTTCTACATCAATGGAAGCAGCAGTCACATGATCGAGAACAGTGGTTGGAGCACCCGCATGGTCAATGGTGTCGGGGCTGATCCCGGAGAAGATGAGGTTAGGATGCTGAATAGTTGAGGAAGTCTGTGTCTGTAGGTAAGTATGAAAGAGTCGGCGTACTTATGGTCTTTGGTGTCTGATAGAATGGAGAAAAAGCGTTTGCTGAGGGTGTTGGCCCTTCTGAGAACAAAGAACAATAAGGTCCTCTGCAGGCCTTGGAGAAAGGCCATGAGCTGGGGAAAGGCCAAATGCAGGGAGAGAAGGTGTCGATACATGGCAGAGAGCATGGAGCCGACAATCAACTCTGGAGGCAATGGAGGTATGTGGGAGGGAATGGGTTAATGGGAGTAAGGATGTGTGGGAGTTGGAGAGGGATGTATGGGAGGTTTATTGACTGCAAATCCCGAAAAAAACAGTTTACCTAGAAGTGTCATCAAACTGAACAACAGAATACCTTCATTATTTTGGACACTGTTTCCAATTCACAGCCAACCAGACTGTAAGGTTTTGTTTTAGCTGTCTGTCTGTCTGTGAGGCAGATAGTAGGTCAGCAGTACGAGGGCACAGTTTACTGCATTGATGTTGCAGGGGGCAAGGTGTCAGAGAGTTTGTAGGTAATCTGACTGTGGAATCGGCTTGGAAATCAGGTTTCTTTGGGCTGGTAAGAGAATGCTAGCAGAATATACATCTGGGCTGCAATGTTATTCAACCTGGACCTTTCACCTTCCCTCAGCTCGTGGGTTTCCATGTGATGGGAAACATGACCAGCCAGAACTCTACCTGAAACGTATATAAACCTGAGACATACAGCTTCATTAAAATATTGCAATAAGGCTCATACTCTTGTTTTGAATCAGATTTTCTCACTAATAGAGTCATACAGCACAGAAACAGACCCTTCAGTGCAACGCGTAGATGCCAACCAAGTTTCCCAAACTACCAGAATCCCACTTGCCTGCATTTGGCCCATATTCCCCTAAATCTTTCCTATTCATGTACCTGTCCAAATGTCACTTGTCAAAATCCTTTCACCTACTCATTGGTTTCAGATTATCATTCCATTCTGTAACGTGAATGTTCCTTTTCCTTTCCTGTTCTGCATCATTTGAAGTAAATGTATTTCATAACCAGATTCCCATGTCAACTGTCTGGTCTAGACCGCAATCTGTTAAGAAGAATTTGCAGGCTCTTTGGGAACCTTTTTTTTTAAAATATCTTTATTTTCAAACCCCACAACAGATTCTTCTGTATGTCAAGATTTTCCCTAAATTTAACTGTTGTTTTCCTGCAAATGATATTTTTATAAGCTTACAGGGGCGAAATAACATCTAACAATTTATATGGCAATCATTATCATAAGAACACTGTCAACTAACACAAACACAGAAATGCTGGAGAAACTCAGCAGGTCTGGCAGCATCAGTGAAGAGTGAAACAGAGATAACATTTCGAGTCCAGTATGATTCTTCTTTGCTTGAAAGGACTTGGAAAATGCTGTTTTGTATACTTTTAACAGAGGCAGAGGCTGATGAGGGAACAGATAGTGTAGAGGCAAAAGACGAGGGCTTCTTAAAGGTAGTGAGAGAAAAAAATGCAAACTGAGTGTAAATTAAAGTGTGAAAGGGGGAGAATGCATCCTCTATACTGAGAGCAAAGTGAACAAGACACAAGCAAGAACAGATGGGGGAGGGTGGGGAGGTTAGGGGTGGTGACATGTAAGAAAAAATGGAGAAAAACAAATAAATGCAGTCAGGCTCTGAAGATGTAGAAAAAAATATTGTGTACTAGAAGCTGCAAAGTGCCTAAATGGAAAATAAGGTGTGTTCCTTGAATTTGTGTTGTACTTTGTTGGAATGTTGCATCAGGCCTGGAACTGAAATGTTAGCATGAGAGCAAGGTGGTTTATTGAAACAGCAAGCAACTGGGAGGTCAGGGTCATTCCCACACACACAACGAAGGTGTTCTGCAAAATGCTTACCAAGTCTGTGGTTCGTCTCACCAATGTAAAAGGGATTGTATTCTGAGCACGGTATGCAGTGGACTAGATTGAAAGAAACACTAGGCCTGGCCTAGCCTGGCTGATGTGTTTGGGTCCTTGCAAAGTGAGGAGGTGAATGGGCAAGTGCTACACACTCTGCGGTAGCATGGGAGGGTGCCAAGAGGGAGTGAGTAAGTGATAGAAGTGATAGAGGAGTGGAGTAGCATGAGACAGAGAAAATAGTCCCTGCAGAACGCTGCCAATGGAGGGGAGGGGAAGATATGTTCGGTGGTGGCATTCTGCTGGAGGTGGCAGAAATGGTGGTGGAAAACTATTTGGCTCCAGTATTCAACATAACAGTGACAGTTTTTAAAGAAAACTACAAAACAGAATTAAAAATACTTGCAACTGTACTTTTGCTTTTAAATTAAATACATGTGACTTACACCGAGGCTGTAATTCACTTCGGAATGCATATGTTGGTGTTATAAGAGTCGATCTCAGAGCAGAGTACTCGTTCTCATCATTACTATTCAAAGGTCACTAATGGAAGTGCAATAGTGTGCAGAAATAGAGAAACAACAAGACCAGGCACGAACATCCTTCCCTGAATAATGGTCACTGATACTGATGCATGACCAAAAGCAGATAACATGAAACAGGATGAGAAAGAAGTGGCATTGTTCTGGAGAAATTCAGCAGATCTAGCAGTATTTGTGGAAGAAGAAACAGAGTTAATGTTTTGCGTTCAATATGACTTTTCCTTCAGAAATAACACATTGAGGTTTTTATTATTTCTAATCCAAACTAGTTAATCTTGGTTAAAACTTCAGAGCAGGACTAAAGCAATATGGCTTTGTGAGAACTGTTGCCCTATAGATAAGATGTTAAACGGAGGGACAATATTACTACTTAGAAGTGCACCTTCGAACCCTGTCAGTATCCTGGCCAGCACCATGAAGAACAGGATAATTGAAACAAAAACAGAAGTTGCTGAAAAAGCTCAGCAGTTCTCAGCAGCTTCTGTGAAGAGAAATCAGAGTTAATGTTTGGGATCCGGTGACCCTTTCTCAGAAAATGTTTCTCACTGCTATTTATAAACCTTCCCACAAATTCATCACAGACAACAAGGTGCAGGGCTGGATGAACACAGCAGGCCAAGCAGCATCATAGGAGCAGAGAAGGGTCTAGGCCCGAAACGTCAGCCTCTCTGCTCCTATGA
>NC_063336.1:47170440-47198561 GCF_021869965.1 Rhincodon typus
TCTCTGCTCCTATGATGCTGCTTGGCCTGCTGTGTTCATCCAGCCCTGCACCTTGTTGTCTCGGATTCTCCAGCATCTGCAGTTCCTACTACCCCCCACAAATTCATCCCTTATTTTGTTCATAAAGCAACAGTGTATATATTTCAAAAGTAGTTTATGGCTGTGAGATTTTAGGGGGGCTGGAACTCCTCTTTTTTAAAGGTGCTGTGGGACTTTGACATTTCAATTCCAGCCAAAATGTTCCCAGAGTTCTACACTTCCATCCTAACCTGGGTTAAGAAGTCAAAACAAAGGATGTGAAAAACACTATATCAGGGTAGTCCTTTCTTTGTTGTTGATTAGATTAGCATCTTATTATTCAGTCTGGGCTAAACATGGTCCTATACAAATTCAAAAATAATAATGTACAGCCCAAGTAACCCGGTGAACAGGATCATAGTATGTCTTCCTAATTAACTTGTAAATCTGCATGGGCAACTGCAAGTAACAGCCTTTTGTACTTTACAATCAATCATATGATACTATTATCCTTTAATGATGATGCCCCAATAATCTTTCAATATTCAGTTAATGTCAATGTAGTTTACCTTTAACTTCCATTAGCATTCTTTAAATTTTACTGCTACTGTGCATTCATGCTTTTCTAGATTGTAAAAAGGAACTATATCGATATAGTTTAATTGAGAACTTCAGATGATGCTCGTAAATTACTCAGAATTTGCTTTTATTGCTTTTAATATCATCTGGAGCTCTTGATTAAATTGAAAGCTTATTACTTGCTTCTCATCATCTGTAATTTCCTTTCTACCACTTGTGAGGAAAATGATTAATGGAAATAAAGATATGTCTTCACAGCATGACATCAAACTGACAAGGTTACAGACAAGAAAATAGTAAGAATACCCTTTTAACCTTTTCCGATTTGCAATATTTTTGATGCAGTTCCACCACTGGCAGTGCAAAAGAGATAAGCTCAGAATAAGCAATGTTAGCTTAATGGTAAGAAATTATATTAAATGTTGTCAATCTTTATCAATTTGTAGATATCTGGTCCTCATTTGGCTATAAATACCTCTGGAGTCAGTTTTCAGCTGATCACAAGTCAACCTATAGGTACTATAGGTCTTAACTTCAAAAGGTGTAGTGAAGAGGCAAAAAAAGTTAAGAAAACATATGGAATAGAATTCATTAAAAAATAAAGTCACAGTTGACCAGAAATAAAATGGTAAAATCAGTCTCAGTAAGATGACTATAAGGAAGCTTTGAGTACATCATCTCCTCTCAAACAGAAAGTAGAGATATTTGAAGGAAACATTAGGCTGTGCCTGTGAACCTTTGGAAGTAAATCTGAAAAACTACTCAAGCAGATAAGTGTAACTTCAATAAATATACCATAATTGAATAATTAATTAGAACATATTAAAGTTGATAGAATAGATGGTAAGTCACAGCTAGATCACTTAGGGACTGCTGGGTGAAACTTTGATCCAAGGCAAATACATCTGCAGCAAGTGTTTAATATTTGAACAGAATCAAGAGTTGGAGGCTGAGCTACAAACACGACAATGCGTCATGAACTGGATTCTTTGTACCAGTTTACATAAGAACTTAAGAACATAAGAAATAGGAGCAGGAATAGGCCATCTGGCCTGTTGACCCTGCTCCACCATTCAATAAGATCATGGCTGATCTTTTCATGGGCTCAGGTCCACTTACCCGCCTGCTCACCATTACCCTTAATTCCCTTACTGTTCATAAAATCTATTATTTTTGCCTGAAAAACATTCAATAAGGTAGCCTCAACTGCTTCACTGGGCAGGGAATTCCACAGATTCACAACCCTTTAGGTGAAGAATTTCCTCCTCAACTCTGTCCTACATCTGCTCCCCCTTATTGTGAGGCTATGTCCCCTAGTTTCAGTTTCACCCACCAGAGGAAACAACCTCTCTGCTTCTAGCTTATCAATTCTTGTTATAATTTGTTATGTTTCGCTAAGATCCCCCCTCTTTCTTCTAAATCCCAATGAATATAGTCCCAGTCAACTCAATCACTCCTCATCAGCCAACCCTCTCAACTCCAGAATCAACCTAGTGAACCTCCTTTTTACCCCCTCCTTTCTCAAGTAAGGAGACCAAAACTGTACACAGTACTCCAGGTGTGGCCTCACCAGCACCCTGTACAGCTGCAGCATAATCTCCTTATTTTTAAACTCCAGGTCTCCAGCAATGAAGTACAATATTTGATTTGCCTTCTTAATTACTTGCTGCACCTGCAACCAACATTTTATGATCCATACACAAGGACACCCAGGTCCCTCTGCACAGCAGCATGGTGCTAATTTTCGCCTTTTGGAACAGGATCTTCTGATTTGGTTAGCGTTCAGGGACAAGAGAGTGTAACTTCCAGCGAAACTGGAAAGGGAGTGCATAGAGAAGAAACACAGGATCTGCAGCCTTTGCAATTGCTAATTAAAACAATCAAGTTTTTCTCACCTTGTTTGGATGAGATGGCGACTGCAGAGTGACGAGGTAATTGACTGTGACAGTCTGATATAGGAAGCAATTCAATTGGAGAAACAAAAAGGATTGTAGTAGTGGTAGGGGATGATATAGTTAAAGGGATTGACATTGTTCTCTGTTGCAAACAGTGTGAATTCCGACGTTGGTGTTGCCCCTCTGGTGCCAGGGTTCAGGACAAGTGCTTAGAGATGGAGAGGAGCTTACAGTAGAGAGGGAGTATCTGTGTGGTCTGTACTAATAACAAAGGCAGGAGAAAGTTGGAGTTTCTGCATTGTCATAATGAAGAGCGAGGTACCAAATTAAGAGGTGAAATTCAAAGGTCATAATAATTGAGTCATTACCTGAATCATATGCACAATGGCATAGGGCAAATCACATTAGAGAAATGAATATTTAGCTCAAAGAAGTAGGTTCTGATTTGTTGGGAATTGGCACCAATATTAGGGAAAGTGGGATCTAAACTATCAGGATGGTTTGCAGTTGAAATGCGATGGAGCCTGTTTCCTTGCACGTCATACAAATAGGGAAATAGACAGGACTTTAAATTAAGTAGCGGGGACAAGTGATTAAATTTGGGAAGATGTGGCAAGTTAAAGTTTAGAGACAGGAAACAGAAAGGTCTTAATATAAAAAAT
Source organism: Rhincodon typus (assembly GCF_021869965.1). NCBI lineage: Eukaryota > Metazoa > Chordata > Chondrichthyes > Orectolobiformes > Rhincodontidae > Rhincodon > Rhincodon typus. The sequence goes on from NC_063336.1 coordinate 47,173,595, forward strand.
GTTAAACAGACCATGAAAGAAAGGGATGGAAAGTAAAAATCTAAGTATAATTCAATAGATAATTCTAAATTTACAAGAAGAATAAATAGATAAAATGTAAGACTCTATATCTAAATGTGCATTACTTTTCAAACAAAATGGATGACCTAGGAACACAAATAAAAATATGTACAATCTGGTAGTCATTAGGAGAGGTGGTTGCAAGGTGACCTCAACTAGTATTTTGTTTTATTCACTCATGTAATATGAGCATTGCTGGCTGGGCCAAAATTTATTGCCCATCCCTTGTCACCCTTGAAAGGATGGTGGTGAGTTGCCTTCTTGAACCACATCAGTCTATTTGAATCTGGTAGATCCAAAATGCCATTAGGAAGGGAGCTCCAGGATGCTGACTATTGAACAGTAGAGAACATTTAGGAAGGACAGAAAACTAGGAAAAGGTGAAGGGTGGCTCTGTTAGTTAGTGATCATATTGGCACAATAGAAAAGGGTGGTCTAAGTTAGTAACCCAAAATGTGAAAATTGTTTGGGTAGAGATGAGAAATTATAAAGGAAAGAAGTCATTTGTGTGAGTGGTGTACAGGGTTGTAACTGTAGCTACAAGATCATAAATGAAGTAATATTGGGAACATGTCAGAAAGACATCATGATCTCAACAATCATGAGAGATTTTAGAAAAACTCAGATTGCAAAGGCAGCCTAGGTGAGGAGTTCATAGAATATTTTCAGAGTAATTTCTTAAAGCAGTGTATTACCCTTATACAGCAGCAACATAACAGGATTGAATTTTACATTCAGTTTGAGGGATGGGACTATGTCCTGAAAGTATATTTTAAAACCAAAATATGGGCAATTATGAGGCAGAAACACAGAGCTAGCTAAAGTGAATTTCTGACCTAGGTTACAGGTTAAGTCAATAGAGATACAGCAGCTGACAGTTAGTGGATATTTCAGAATTCCCAGAACAAGTGTAGTGCAAAAAGTAAGAAGAATTCCACCACCATCCATGGTTAACTAAAAAGTTTAACAATAGCATCAAGCTTAAATTAAAAGCATATAATTGTGAAAAGACAGATAGCAAATCAGAAAGTGAGACAGAATATAATGCAAAACATGAATAAAAATTTAATAAGAAGAGTAAACTTTAGAGTACCAGTGAAACCCAGCCAGAAATATAAAAACAGATAGCATGAGCTTCTATAGATATTTTCAGAAGAAACATGTTAACAAATTGAGCATTGGTCCGATAGAAGGTAAGTCTAAAAATGGAGAATAAAGAGGTGATGGATGAATTTAACCCTTAATTTGTACCTGTCTTCACTATAGAGGATACAATTGATATCCCAAAAACAGCGATAAATCAAGAAATGACAGGGAGGGAAGGAACAGGAAAATGACAATCATCAATTTTGGGTGGCTCAGTGGTTAGCACTGCTGTCTCATAGTGCCAGGGACCTGGGTTTGATTTCACCCTGGGGTGACTGTCTGTGTGGAGTTTGCACATTCTCCCCGTGTCTGTGTAATTTTCTTCTAGGTGCTCTGGTTTCCTCCTCCAGTCCCAAAATGTGCAAGTTAGATGGATTGGCCATGCTAATTGCCCTGTGATGTACAATTTAGGTGGATTAGCCATGGGAAACACAGGGTTACAGGAATAGAATGGGCGTGGGGGGGTGTCTGGGTGAGATACTCCAGAGGGTTGGTGCGGACCCAATGGGCCAAATGGCCTCCTTCCACTCTGTAGGGATTTTGTGACGAGAGAAGTGGCACTGGGAAAATTATTGGATCAGCAGCTTACAAGTGCTTGTACCCTGATGGATTTCATGCTCAATCTTCAAATAAATGACTTGGAAATGGTTCCCTTCATTTGGATGAAAGCACAATGTAACTGATTTCTTCAAAATAGGAGAGAGACAGAAAGAAGGAAACTATAGGCCAGTTAGCTTAACATCTGTCATACAGCAAATGTTTGAAGTTTTTATTAAAGAATTTATAGCAGGAAAATTTCATGTGTTTAAGTAATCAGAAAGAGTCGGCTTGAATTTGTGGAAGATAAATCATGTTTAACCAATCTGAGGGAGTTATTTGAGGAAATAACGTGCTATGTACAAAGGGTAAAAGGTGAATTTATCGTACTTTGATTTTCAGAAGGCATTTGATGAGGTATCACAACAAAGGTTATCGCAGAAAATAAAAGCTCATATGTAGGTGGTAGCATATTCTCACCGATGGAAAATTAGTTGCCATTGGGAAGCAGAGACTAGACATAAATGGGTCAATTACTGCTTGCAATATGTAGCAATGGTACAAAAATACATTGATAGCTTGTGTAAGTTGGTAAATACATGAAGTATAATGTGAGAAAATATGCAATTGTCAATTTTGGCAAGAAGAATATAAAAATAATGCCTATAATTAAAATGATGGCAGATAGCAGAGCTCTGAGAGATCAGGATTTTCGAGTGCACGAAACATAAAAGCTTAGTATGCATGTGCAGCAAGTAATTAGAATAGCTAATAGAATGTTATGTATTATTACAAAGGGAAATTCAGTGCAAAAGTAAGGGGTTTATGCTTCAGTTATATAGGGCACTGTGCGCATTATTGGATAACTTTTCTAGGGATGGTTGTAAATGTGTTGGAAACATTTCAAAGAAGGTTTATCTTATGAGAAAAGGTTAGACAGTATTGACTTGTATCCACTGGAGTTCGGAAAAGTAAGACATTACTTGAGTAACCATATAAAATCCTGAGTTGTCCTGACAGGGTAGGTATCGTGAGGATGTTCTTGAGGGAGAATCTAGAATCATGGGTCACTGTTTAAAAATCATGGGTAGCCCATTTAAAACAGATGTGTCAATTTTTCTAGAAAGGGTCTGCGTTTTTTTTTTAACTGACCTCCTGAAAAAACGGTTGCAGCAGACTGTGTATATTTTTAAAGAAGAGATGGACACATTCTTGGTGAACAAGAGGCTGGGCTTTGGGTGGCACATTGGTTAGCACAGGTGTATCACAGTGCAGACACAAAGGCAGGAAATATTGTCATAGTTGTCAGCAAGCCTCCATCGAGTCAAAGGAGATAGCCTTCTGTCAGGGGATCCTGGCACAGTAAGTCAAGGGCAGCCTCCAATTCCAATCTCAGGGCTAAGAAATGGTCAGTCAGCCATGTGGGGTGTTCAGATTCAGAATGCTCACATAAAGACTGAGGAGTTAAGTTGGACAGGCCACTATCCATTTTGACTCTTTCTGCCCTATCGTGGGCTGTTAGCTTCCTGGAATGAGAGAGAGGCAAATATTAAGGGGGATGAAAATGGGTCGACAGCTATTATCTCTGGTGCGGGTGTGGATGTGTCCTGAGCAAGAGAGTAGGCACCACTGAGGACACATAGGATTGGTGGTGTCAGGATTGAGGTGGGTGACAGCGAGAGGTCCAACTGGAGCTTCGAGTCCCTGCCCACTGAATGGGACACCGATACCCACCTGTCTGCCATGTCCAGGGCAAATCTCCAGAACCACGTTGGGAAGCTTTGTTCTGACAGTGCCTGCCTGGTACACAACGACTTTTTAAAGATGGAGTGGGTACAAAGGGTGCCAACAAATTCCATGATATCCACTGAGTAGCAAATTGTTCTGGGAAAAGCATGCGCTAAGATGAAGCGCCCTAATCAGACATGAGGGATTGGTTAGGTAAGTAGTGGGGTGTGTTTGATAAGATACATTGAGGAAACTCATTAGGTCTTATGGTGGATATTCCTCTAGAAAATTTGACATAACTCACCGACTTTGGCCTGAACCTTCACATTTTTGGCTTTTTTTAGTTTTTTTGCTTACCACACACTGAAAGCTGTCAAAGCAGGACTCCAGAAGAGATTGTTTTCAATGAAGACATTCGAGAGGATTACTCTTTGGCCTGAGCATCATATAAAATTGTAAAATTCCATCTTTTATTTACATATATACCTTATACCTTTAATAAAGTTCTTTTTATTGAACCCTGGGTTTTGCCTAGTGATGAAGACTTGCCTGAACTAAAATGGTTTACTGCATCACTTTTGAATCAAGGGTAAATTGATTAATTAAGGTAAGAATTGTATAATTAAACCAGTCAAAAACTTACATTTCCTAACAGACAAAAGAAAGCGGCATTGACAGATGCCTAGAAGCATACTGCGCCCCCCCGCCCCAACCTGCCCTCTTGGTCACAAGAGATACAAACACCAGCAAGATAACAACAAAGCAAATGAGATGGAATTCCTACAGGGTAATGTAGGAACCCAAAAAAAATGCTGTCAATGCTACAAAGCACTTAGAAAGTAATGGAAATATTTTGAAAATAACTGCTTGAAATCAATGACAAACACAAGAGAGTAAATCAGCATTACGATGATAAAACAATAGACAAACTGAACCAAGTACTTGTGAAATAGATGAAGATGATTTAGTCACATCCTAAGAAGACAGCTTGGTAATAAATCAAGTATAATGCTGAAGGCAGAAAGAAAGAGATATATAAGGAAGACATCAGGACTGAGAAGTATAAAAGTGCAAGTGTATTCAGACATATTCAAACTCCAGGCAGCAGAATTGATGGCACACTGTGAAAGAATTTTACTCAAGAGGATTTGAAGAAAGAACATGAGCTGCTTGTATTCGTGAGAAATCCCCATCTGAAGTTTATATTTTGGGAAAAAAAAGACCTTTTCTGTTCATTCCCAATACTTTGCCCACCTATTCTCTGACACAATCTAGATATAGTTCATGAATGGTGGGAACTTTCAGGTGCCACATTAAAGTTGCTACCCTCTAGATCTGAGCATACACCATAATGTCATTGGCCTATTTGACTGTTGACAATATGAAAAACTGTGATCCAAGCTATTCTCATTCAACCCTCACAAAGGACATGCACACTTTTGGAAATGCCACTGGGGAATTGTCAGTGACATCGTTCTTTCCTTGCTATTTCTGTAGTGTTGCAACTACAATCCTCCAATTCAATAAAAGGTTATGGTTGGCCTACACAGATGCTGGAAAAACAGATATTGGCATTTGTGCAAAAGCAGTGGTTTGGAATTGAAATATTTTTCTGGATAGAAATATGCACTGACCTCACTGACCTGCCCAATGCACTTTAATAAGGTTGTATTAAGGTTGTGCACTTTAAATATGTCACATGGTCAGTCCATTGCCTACTCACCAATCCCATTGGAAAGTGGGTAAGTAATGCCTCCCCTTGGGACTATTGCAGGCTATATGGTGCCAATGCATATATTACTTAACAAAGTCAATACTTGTCCACTGCCATAAAACGGTGGGCAGTGTCAAGTGTTTGAGAATGGCAGGACTGTTTTCTCTAACAATTTGAAAAGGCAGAAAGAAGGAAGAACTTTTTTCAGAATGTGCCCAATGCAAAATGAGGGCAACACCCCCCCCAAGTTGTTGTCCCCCTTTATTTCTCTGTATTTGGCCTCCAAGAGCCACCCCAAAGGTGAAATGTTCTTCCTTAGGATGCCTGATAGCTTACTGCTCTAGAAGTTTGGGACTTTCCTCAGTCCGAATGCCATTTTTGTGAAGGTCCTTGCAGATCGCCAAGTAGTTCCCACAACACCGCTGGGAATGCTGGAGATACTACCCAATCAAATCATCAGGCAGTAATTGAGGGTGGAACTTTCCCATCCATTGAGGGGCAGCAGTCCACCTTCAGTTTGTTTAGGCCAACCCCTGTGTCTTATCACCACATGGCAGTCTTTTCAAAGTTGGTTGACATGCAATCAATTTTCCTTCCAGGGATAAGAGCAAACTATAGCCCTACTGCCTCCTTTACCACACCCCAGCAACCCTCCCACACCCCCAAATTTAATGCCACATCCAGGTCACTAAGGGTTATTATACAGTTTTCTAGCAACCAGAGCAGCTACCTAAACCAGATACTGGATCCATTCCCTATGCTAATAGGAAACTAATTCCTGCTTTAAGATCCTTTAAGCTACTCTGTAATAGACTCAGAGCTACTCTATTTTGATTTTTGAGGTAGGAGTCAAGACAGGCAAATAGCTACCATGAAAAAGGCTACAAGATTTCTTTTTAAAGTCTAAATCAAGCTAGAAGGAGCAAGAGTGATGCTCCTGGTTCTATAGAATTCCTAACAGCTGTTGACTCCCTGTTTGCCACATCACGTGCCCTTCCAGAGCACTTATCTGAGGCTCATCTAATCTCTTTATAGAAAGTAATCAGGCTTCAATACCTTATTCTTGTTCAGAGGAAGGTCAAAGCTAATTTTTTGATTAGATTTGGGTTTTCCATTTCGAGTGTGTTCTCTGACTTGGAACCTGAAAACCAACAACTTTCTATGCATTTCATATTCAATTCACAGGAGGCTTTCTTGTTACATTTTTACACCAATTGATAACTAGATATTGAGAAGTATGGACACTGTAGTCAAGTGACCACAGGCTCAAAATTGGGCATTGTAGTAGACCCACAGTCGGAGAAATTGGGCCTAGCAGAAAATTTGTCAAATTAAGTTAAACTGCAGGCAGCAGTTATCAGCAACAGAGAACAGCAGAAACCAAGGTCAAACAGATCACAAAGGTTTGGGGGAACCAGTTACAAGCAGCCCAAGGTTGTATATTGGAGAAATATTGTTCAGACTTTCTGGCACCTTGACTTCTAGCCAGTGCCTGAGGACGTGCACTTTACACTTCACTGGCACAGCAACAGAGAAGGGTGTAGACAAGATCCCATTGGATGTTTTGAACCCTGTTCATGACCCCATTGATTCCAAGTCTCTTTACATTCATCGAGTATTCTCTGTGTCGAAATGTTGCATTTTATAACCAGCACTTAAAGGTAGAAATATCATCTTGGTAAATTATGCAAAATGGTCAGGATCAGATTGACCATTTGTTATACACAGTGTCTTTTGACTGTCCACTTTGTACTGCTGCTAAATACTGAAACTCCAAGATTCTAAAAGTTTTATGTTCTTATTAAATAATTTAAGAATAACTTGTCTCAGTATTTTACATCTCCATTCACTAGGACAAACAATGGGATATCATATCAATCAGGTTTTATCATGATGTAGTACCAAACTAAGAAAGACTGGATTAATGTGCTTAGTGGTTATAATTATTTTGCTTAGTTTGCACATACAAATGTAATGGCAAATGGAAATCAGCTCAATCTGAAATGAAACTATTTTAGGTGTAGAACAGTCAAACATAAGAATGTGATTGTACAGGGAATCCTTCTATCCACATTACTGTCAATTGACAAATGGGTTAGTAACCATGTAAAATAATTGGCAAATAAACTAGAAGGGAAATGGTCATTTTTCGCACTGAAATTTCTTAACATTAACTTTGTATTTTCTTCACACATCTCCAGCATTTATAGATCTTTGTTTTATTTTATGTTTGCTAAGACATACTGGCAATTAATATCAAAAACAAAAACAAAGTTGCTGGAAAAGCTCACCAGGTCTGGCAGCATCTGTGAAGGAGAAAACAGAGTTAACGTTTCGGGTCCTGTGAAACTTCCTCAGAACTGATGGTGGCTGGGAAAACGTCAGTTTATATGCAGAAAATAGGGAAGTAGGTGGGGTAGGGAGTAAACGATAGGATAATCGAGCCCAAAGAGAGAGAAAAACAGTTGGACAGACAAAGGAGTTGCTAACAATCAGGCTGGGAGGGTGAGTAGTTGTTAATGGGGACTGTTAGCGACTAACAACAGGGGGTATGTAGTGGCAGGCTATGTGGTAACAAGACCTGGTGTATGGGGTGGGGGGCTGGGACATGGGAGAGTTTAGGCCCTAAAATTATTGAACTCAATATTGAGTCCGGAGGGCTGTAGGGTCCCCAAGTGGAAAATGAGGTGTTGTTCCTCCAGCTTGCGTTGGGCTTCACTGGAACACTGTAGCAAGCTGGAGACAGAGATGTTGACCAGGGAGCAGGGTGGTGCATTGAAGTAGCAGGCAACAGGTAGTTCAGGGTCTTTTTTGCGAACAGAACATAGATGTTCTGCGAAGCGGTCGCCAAGTCTACGCTTCATTTCCCCAATGTAGAGGAGACCACATTGTGAGCAGCGAATGCAGTAGACTAGATTCTTGCAAGTGTTGCTTTACCTGAAAAGTATGTTTGGGCCCTTGGAATCTGGGGAGGGAGGAGGTAAATGCGCAGCTGTTGCACCTTCGCCGGTTACAGGGGAAGGTGCCGTAGGGCTGTGGGGAGGTGTTGGGGGTGATGGAAGTGTGGACCAGGGTGTCCTGGAGGGAACAGTCCCTGCGGAAGGCAGACAAGGGAGGGGAGGGGAATATGTGTCCAGTGATGGCATCTTGCTGGAGGTGGCGGAAATGGCGTCTGATGGCAATTAATATGATTTGCAGAATAAACTGCTCCGTATTACACTTGGTCGCCATTTTGATGAGTAAGATCAGACAGGAAGCGTTCATTCATAAAGTCACAGAGTCATACAGCATGGTCAAAATAATCCATGCCAATCATGTTCCCAATCTAAACTACCCCACCTGCATGAATTTGACCCATATTCCTCCAAGCCTTTCCTGTTCATGTACTTATCCAAATTTTAAACATTGTAACTGTACCTGCATCCACCACTTCCTCTGGCAGTTCATTCCATACACTATGTGTAAAAACATTGCCCCTAATGTCCTTTTAAAACCTTTCTCCTCTCACCTAGTCTTGAACGTCCCCACCTTAGGGAAAAGACATTTGCTATTCACCTTATCTATGCCTGTCATGATTTTTTTAACCTCTATAAGGTTACACCTCAACCTCTCATGCTTCAGTGAAAAAAAGTCCCAGCCTATCCAGCTTATCTTTATAACTCAAACCTTCCATTCCCAGCAACATCCCGGTAAATCTTTTCTGAACCCTATCCAGTGTAATAATATCCTTCCTATAACAGATCAACCAGACCTACTCACAGTATGCCAGAAGGGGCCTCACCAATGCCCTATATTCAAAGGTTTGAGCAATGAAGATGTTAAACACCTTCTTAATCACTTATCTACCTGCACCGCAAATTTCAAAGAATTATGTACCTGAAGCCCTTAGGTTTCTCTATATATCTATATCTGTTTATCTATATATACACACACACATATATATATATATATATATAATATCTACACATACTTAATAAAACTGAAGTTCTCAACTGCAATGCCATAGCCATTGCTATGGCAACACCTACAGAATTACAGAAAAGGCACATCAATTGATCTCGAATGGATTACATAACTATTTTATTTAATAAAGGAGAAAGAACAAGATAAAGTGGAGACAAACAGATATGTAAAGAAGGTGGAAAATAACATTTTACAATGGAAACAAGCATATTATTATAGGAGGAGAGATCCATATTTGGTTTTACTTCCGAGTGTGAGAAAATGCAGTTGGAGACCTATTAGTTCGAAGAAAATAGTTGTTTATTACATTGGAGTACTTTATCTTCAGGAATTATTTCCCATGGGCAGGATGTAGCGCTACAAAAAAAAGTCAATGATGAATAATGGAAAATCCTCTTTAAATATCATCCATTCAAACGTCCAAAAGACAAATGACTGAATAATTTGCATTATTATCCTACCAATGTTCAAATTTAGGCCTATAAATGACCTTAACCTAACTTCTATGGAGGTTGAAGAACCTACAAAGAGTTAGATGAGCTTTATTTATGTTCTAAATGTAGCGAAGCTGTGATGGCAATGTAATGGAGGGTTCCAAATAAGAAGTTACATGGGAAAGCAAATTATTGGCTGAAAGGAATGACTCTGGAAAAACTATATGGCCTCAGAAAAGAAAGTTTTCTCTATCCTCCAGAGATTTGTCCCTGGTTTTACTTGTGGTTTCCTCAGGATGAGAACTACAACTTTGCTTTCCAAAAAATGCATCATTATTCAATGTCAAAGAGGGGAGTTTTAACCTGCAAAACAGGTTTTTAGAAAGCTCCAATTTAAACCACACCTGCTTCACCAGCATCTATTTCCAGTTTTAGTCAAATATGGGAGACAAGTGCACTGGGAGAAAAGAGTATTCTTAATTTAAATATTTTAATGAGACTGTATGCCTCTGATTTTGTCATTCTTCTAAGTTAATACTGGATAACCGGTTTTCCAGGAGCTCAGGAAATTCAGCAACTATGGAGAGAATTAGAATGTTGCATGGAAGAGTTCAGTGTCTTCACAATATGACATGTGAGTCAGAAGAAGTACTTTTTAATGGTTTGCCAAGCTACTTTGCTTCCTTCCCCACTGTCAGACTTTCCCCATGACTCTATTCCCAAGCACTGCATTGCTCATACCTCTATACTACCACCACAAGCTCTCTAAACATCTAACCTCACGGTGGTTGATCAATCCCAACAAAATGTCACTGATCTACCTATCCAATCACTGATTCCACCCTGTTCAAAGATCACTTGCACACCCTTTTCAATCACTAATCTATCCCTAAGTCCCAGAAGTCAATTCATCAGTTGAACGGCTCATCCTACACCTGCCTGTACCCACGAGATCTCTACCCTAGCAGCACAAATGTACCTGCTTCTGGGTCTCTCTTTTGGTTTTCAACATCCAATGAGGGGGCTAAGACCGTCAATCAGGTTGATTTTCAGTTGGAGATCTTGTTGAAAAGGAGCCTTCTCATCACAGTATTCAGAGAAATCTAGACTTCCTGACCACAGATCTTGTCCATGCTCTTTGGATAACTCATTCCATTAAAGACTGCAACTTAGATATCTTGTTCATATCATTATATTGTTCATCAATGAGTATATGATGTTGTTGTGGCCAGAACACTGATTAATGATGTTTTGGTAAAAATAAAATATAGTGTGGCCATTAGAGCAAGGACCAAGTAGTGGTTTTTTTTAACCTGAGGGTTGCTATGTTGCCAGCAAGGGGAAAGGTTGAGAAGGAGAGGCCTTTGTAGTAAGCTCAGCCAGTGCAGGTATTGAACCTATGTTGTCAGTCTCATTCTGCATTACAACCCATTGTCTAGCTTACTGAGCGAACCAATCCCCTGGGCACTTTGGTGTAATGCATCAATAGATATAATATTTGTAGAACAAAGTAAAATTATTCTTTTTATCCACTGATAACTTTTTCATGCCTCCACATGGAACCTATGAAATAAACTAAAATCAGCTAACAGACATCACACACAATCATTTAAGGCCTGTTTCTTGTTTATTCAATATGCATTTATTTTAGAGACAGATTGGAACAGAATTGATATCTGCAACATTTTGAAGGAACCATTTTAAAAAAAGATGTAGCACCTTTAATTACGGACACTGAATGCCCCAGACATTGTATATCCAACAAAGTACTTTTAAAGCTGTAGTAGCTGTTGTAATTTAAGAAATGTGACAGATAATTTAAATTCAACAAGTTTCCAACAGACAGCAATCTGGTCATGACCAATTACTTTATTTTAATCATTTTCATTGAGAAACAACTTTTAACAAGGACACTTGAGATGACTCCAATTGGCTTGAACTTCCAAGGGTTAGGCAAGTGGGTGGTCTGCCCACCAGTGGAGTCTGCTAGGAGGAGACTTTTGAAGGGCCTGTGTATGGTAACTTCTCTGGCTGGGCACCTCCTGGCATCACCCATCTCCTTGTGAAGAAGAGTCAATTGCAGTGTGCTCCAAGTTCCACCTCACCCCTACCCCGTTGCCATTTCATTTGGGTTTGATAGAGCGCATGTTGGTTGTGATGGAGTGCAGATATGTGTGTGACTCCAGCAGACCCTGAGGGTTCTGAACCTGGCCCTTCATGGTAGCTGCTAACATGTTCATGAAGGCAGCCGGATGATTGCGTTCTTGAGGCAGCTGGGCTCCCAATGCATTGCTATACTCCTGCAGCCTCTGGGCTATGATAGCCTCTGATATCCCTGTCTGCTGCTGTTGCACCTCCCTGCGCATGTGGACAAATCCTCTCTTGCCTGGAGCTGAGTAGATGCCTGATCTTCAGCAGTCCTCCTAGTGCCAGCAGCCCAGGGCTTTTATTCTTTGGCCAACTGCTGAGCTGTCACAGTGAGGTGCTCACTGGATTGTGCTCCCAAACTTTCACATGTAATGTTCCTAGTGAAGTGAAAGTGTCCGAGCTGATGGGGAGTGCAGGTAGTAGCCTTGACCATGTTGCCTCTGAGATCTCAGTACTCTCATCCTCAGAAGTCAAGGAGGTGCCTTCTGATGGAGCCAATTGTTTCTTCGCTGGCTTTTGAACATCTTAGTTGTACTTGTAAGGGATAAAAGAGAAAATGAGCCATGAACGATGATTAGAAATGATGTGCAACAAATGAAAATGACAGTGGTGTTAATGTGAGAGTTGCAGTAGAATGAAGACTGATACTGACTTAGTTGGCACATGATGTTTCAGCATTCCCAAGGACTGATCCCAGTCTTCTCCTGTGAGGATTCTCTCTTTATTACTGAGAAGCCTGAAATCAGGCATCGTCTACCTTTTCTGCTCTATTGTGGACTGTCTTCTTCATGAATGTGGGAAAGAGAGGCATTGAGTACGATAAAAGAGGGTACCATGGCTTATGCTGTTGGTGCAGGAGGTTGAAAGCTTGGTGCAGACTTAGTGGTGGGATGTGTTGAAGGCAAACAAGACCAAGTGAGGGAAGAAGTTGAATGCAATAGGGAAAGTGCCAGGCTATGAGGTGGTGGTGGAAGGTGCAGGAGCAGAGACACAGTGAGTATGATGTCATGGAGACACACCTAACCTGGCAGAACAGAAAAGGGGGTTGACCCTCTTTTGGTCCTGTTAGTCTATTCCTCTGCACTATGTAGACTGGGTCAAAAATCACACGACACCAGATTCTGGTCCAACAGGTTAATTTGAAAATGCAAGCTTTCTGAGCCCAGCTCCTTTCTCAGGCGTAGCAAGAGAGAGAGGTTATAAGACACAGAATTTATAAGACTGCATGGAGGTGCCATGACCTCTTCTGCCAGTCCTCTAGAAAGAGGAAAGTCCTGCTTTGTACCACCACATCCACAAGGTCCTCCAGTTTTTCTGTTAGAGGAACATTGTGTCAGTTTTCTGACATATTTTGGATCAATGTCCATCACTGAGTGTGACAGCTTCATATTCCAACACTCATCTAGGTGCATAGTGGCAGGGTTGCCTGGATTGTTGGTTTCTCGGCAGATGCCTGGTGCTTGATGAGTTCTTCGGGAATGGTTCATGGTAAAATGTGTTTAGATATCATCAAGGCGGTATCATGCGGGCAGGGTAGGCAGTCAATGAGGTGAGTTTGGTAAGGTACAGCACGAGATTTCTCTACAACTCACAGTGAGAAACTCGCTGGAAACTCAGTGAAGCTGATTAGCCAAAAAAGTGTAAGATTCAGTCCTTTGTGTCTGTGTTCACCAAGGAAGATACAAGATGCGTCCCTCAAATAGTTAAGATTCAATTATTCGTAAGTATGTGTGACTGAGATAAACTAGTCTGAATAAAAAGTATTGTTGGAGAAATTAATGAGACTGAAAGTTGACAAATCCTCAGGTCTTGATGACCTTCACTCTAGAATGTTGAAAGAAGATGGCTTTTGAAAAAGTGACTCTGTTGGTGATAATCTTCCAAAGTTTGATAAATTATGCAGTGGTGCCTGCACATTGGAAGGTTGCAAATGTAACTCCACTCTTTATAAAATGTGTGAGGGAGAAAACAAGATATTATCAATATGTTAGCCTCACATCACTCGTCGGGAACATACTAGAACCTATAATAAACATCATGATTGCTGCGTATTTAGTAAATAATTATTAATTTGATAAGGTTAACATTAATTTATGAATGGGAAATTATCTTTGACAAGCCTGATATAGGGTTTTTTACTAGCAGAGTTGATAAGTGGGACTCAGTGGACGTGTGTATTTGAATTTTCTGAAGGCTTTTGCAAAAGTCCCACACAGGAGGTTAATAAGCAAAAGTAAAGCTCATGGGATTGGGAGCTTATGAGCTTGCATGAATTAATGATTGATTAACGAGCAAGGAGAAATAATTGGGTCACTCTCAAGTCAGCAGACTATAAACAATATAATACCATAAAGATCAGTGCTTGGATCCAGTTGTTCACAATCTATATCAATGATTTGATGGGGTGGGGTAATAATAAATTTTCCAAGGTGGTGAGAATGTGAGTTGTCAAGAGGATACAAAGAAACTTCAAGGGATTTAGTTAGGTCAAGTGAGTGAGCAACAGCATTGCACATAGAATACAATGTGGTTAAGTGTGTGGTTATTGACTTTGACAGGTGGCATGAAGGTGCAGAATATTTCTTAAATGGTGAATGATTAGAATGTTCATGTCCAAAGCTATATTCACACTTTTTTTTCTTTGCTGCACATGCCTCTAAGTGGTCAAGCAGTCATACAACCTCGAGGGGAAAATTGGTCCATAGGGGCTAAGGTGACCTTGTTCATCAACTACTCAAAGCTAGAATAGCAAGCACTTCAGAAGGCAAATGATATGTTAGCTTTTATTACAAGAGGGTTTGGGTACAAGAACAAAATTGCTTTGCTTAAATTCTATTGAACATTATTAAGACAGTACCTTGAGAACCGAATGTTCTCTGAATATTGAGGTAGCACAGTGACTCAGTAATTAGCACTGTTACCTCACCGTACCAGGGACCAGATTTGATTCCAGCCTTGGGCGACTGTCTGTGTGGAGTTTGCATGTTCTACCCACATCTGTGTGGGTTTCCTTCGGGCGCTCTGGTTTCTTCCCACAGTCCAAACATGAGCAACTTAGGTGGATTGGCCACGCTAAATTGTCCTGTGGAGGTCAGGGGTGTGTGGGCTAAGTGGATTAGCAGCAGTAAACATAGGGTTACAGGGATAGGTTTAGGGGTGCATCTGGGTGGGATGCCCTTTGGAGGGTCAGTGCAGAGTTGATGGGCCAAGGAGACTGGATTTTAGAAAAATGAGACATGATTTCATTGAAACATACAAAATTCTTAAAGAGGTAGGGTAAGTGTCGAAAGGATGTTTCCCCAGTTGTTGGGTCTAGAAACAATCTCAGAATAAAAGGCAAGCCATTTAACACTAAGATAAGGAAGAACACCTTTTCTCAGAGAATGGTAAATCTTTGGAATTCTCTGTCTCAAAGGCCATGGAAACTCAACTAACAAGTATGTTCAGACAGATTTTGACCGATTTTTAGTTAGAAATGGAATCTAGGTATAGTTTGGGAATTTGGCATTGAGGTATACGAACAGCTATGATCTAGAATGGCAAAGCGTGCTAAAGGGGCAGAATAGCCTATTTCTGTTCCTAAATTCTTATATTCCCACGACTACAGATTACGTTCCTGCTATGGATGCAAGTCAGTAATATATCAATTGTGGTCTCAGGTTTAACATCTAACAACTCAAAAACTTCAAAAACTTCTAATCTGTGTAGTCTTATTTCTGGAGAAACACAGTAGGTCTGGCAGCATTTGGGGAGAGAGAAACATGAAAGATGCTGCCAGCATTGTGTCCCTCCAACAATGTCCCTTTGTTTTATTTCAGATTGTTGTCATCTGCAGTGTTTTCCTTTTTTTTACCCCTATCTCTCTGTCTGTACCAGATAGCCTTCCTTTTAAATTTATTATCTATATCTGTGTTGTTATAGTTTTATTATATTTTCTTAGAGTTACTTGGTTATAAAATTTCTCTTTCTTTTACTCAAGAAATGCTTGGTTATTGGTTCCTTCATTTTCTTGTGAACTGCATTTTAATTGAAGTGTGACAGGTGCATGCTAAAAAGAAATAAAACTATTTGATTTGATCAACCAAGAAGAGGTTAACAAGAGAACTAATTTCCCCCTCCACACCTGGTTGTAACAAAGTTACAAAACAAAACTTAATGGTTGTCGGGTAACAATGGTGATAAAGTTAATTATAGCAACAAGAAACAATGATGAGATGGCCAACAGTATCTTTGATCTGACAGATTAATCATAGACCAATGAACATCAAAAAAAGTTTTTTGAAGATGGACATATCCTATTCATTGCCACTGTTTTATCCCAGAAGGGATAAACAAATGCTTCTATCGTACTGAGAAAGGTGAAGGGGATGATTACCAAAATCCCTTTGCAAAAAACATCCCACAAGATAATTACATGGGGTCTATTCTGTGTGAAGATTCAGAAGAGACACTCCATGCTATTAAGAGTGTTGAGTAAGGCAACATTGAAAAGGGAATTACCAGTGAAGATTAGAAGCTAAGATTAGAATTGATTATAGCATTACAAAAATCTGGGACAGACACCCTCTGGAGTGTGGAATTTATCAGTCCATCAATACACTTTATATGATCCAGCTGAAGTCTTAACAAGAATACTGAAATAGGCAGTGGCAGGCCAGACCTGCTCTCTGTAAACACTTTATTATGAATAATGTGACAACTTCTGTGTGCAGTTTTAGAATTTAGGGACATTTCTCATGCTTATATGACTTGATACCGTGAAAATTTGTGGGGTTTGAAAATTTTGTTGAGATTATTTTTCAAATTTGTTTTCTTGTACACTATGTTGTAGCTGCCAAACAATGGTAACAATTGGACTGTCACCTGTACTTGAGGTATATTTGTTACCAATTGCATCCCTTCATTATTCCATTCATTCTAATACGGGGACTAAGGAGCAAGCAACGATTATGCATGCCAATACTGGAACTAACTAAAGTCAGCAAAATCTTTTCACCTTGTGTGCAAATCACTTCACCAGCTCATTAAAACACAACATCTCTTTTTGTAAATCATTTAACTGTTGAACATTCTGTAAAATCCCTCAATGTTTGGATGATAGTACTTACCATAGAGTGATACCTTGATTCTATATTCAAATTCTCGAGTGCTGACCTTTGGTTACTAGTAGCATTCTTCTCTCTGAAGCAGAAGGCTTAAGCCTCACTCTAGAGAAACTATTTAATTTTTAACATTGTTTCTTTATTTTTCTACTTTGTAATGAAGTTTTTGTCCCTAGGTACCTTTGTACATAAGATGACAACAGTGTACACTTTTCACTGTACTCGTACATCTGTACTTGAGTACACATGACAATAAAATCTAAACCTTATTCTAATAATTCTAATCCTAAATCTAATAAATCTAATTCTAATCTAATGATTAATCTAAATTAAGATCTCAGTGCAGTACTGTGCTATGGGGATACTGCCATTTAGAAAAAAATGTGAACTAAGATCCCCACCTGTCCTCTAAGAGCACAGGAATTCGCGTTGTGTCTTAATAAAAATATTTAATTAATAAAAATAACAACATGTAAAAAAACAGAACACCTTGAAGATTATCACATTGACTTGTGCTAATTACATGCTGTATTTCCAATTGACTGTAAAGTACTTTGAGATATCCTAAAATCACAAATACAGATTCTTTATTTTCCTCTCAAAATATAATGCCATGGATTGTAGACTGGTTATCTTTCTCATTGTAACAATTTGCCATTAAGCCTTAATTCTTCTTTTATTGATCTCTGTGTACTTCAAGTAACATCTTTGATATTTTCTACCTGCTCACACTTAGAGTCTCAAGGACGCATTCTTTTGATTATCAACATCACATTACAGACTCAGATACAAATATTTACTGTACCTTCTGAGTTAACACCATACTTTCGATCTCCATAACATGTCAGTACTGTACTGATTGCTAAATACTAGGACTGAGACATAAAATATATTTTACTACTATCAATAATCTTACATGAGCCTTTGAGAAAAATTATATCCATCACAATAGAACGCCAGAGAAAATGATATGCTGAATATATGGAAAAAAGCACAAGTTGAAAATCCAAAGAAGAAATATAAACTGAAACTGGATAATCATTGAATCAATAAATAAATTCAAAGTAAAACAATAACCAGAGGAAAAGTGATATTTGTCAAATATCAACAGCAAGAAGTACAGTGGAGATCCTTGTCTCATGATAACATTCTGGATACAAACATTGCCTTCCTACCTTTTCTTATGTTGCATAATATCTCAATAATCAGTTAATATTGCATGTGACAGTGGAAGTTTGCAACCAAGTTGATTCTGTGAGGCATACACAGTGATCAAACACTTGAGGCAGACAGTACTCAAGATATTTTTGACTCAACCCGTTCAATGAGGTTATCACACAATTCTGCAGCAGGTGGGACTTGAACCTGAGTGTCCTAATTTACAGGTAGGAAAACTACCATTGAACCACAAGTGCCCCCCTCAGTGCTCTGCTTTTTCCCACCATCAAATCACCCATTGTATTTTTTCCCCTTTATTAACTACCTCACAGTACTCTAGCTATTTTTAATCGACCTATTCAGCAATTTATTATACACTTCTGGAGCAGGTGGGATTTCAACCTGGGCCTCCTGGCTCAGAGGTAAGGACATTACCACTGTGCTGTAAGAGGGTACCTACAGCACTCTATGTAGGAACAAATTACTGCAGATACTGAAATCTATATTGGAAACAAAAAATGTTGCAGATCATAGGGGTCAGGCAGCATCCATGGAGAGAAGTAAGCTAACATTTTGAGTCTAGATGACTCTTCATTAGAGCTGAAGTGAAGTATGGAGGGGGCAGCATTTATGCTATAGTTTTGGGAGGTAGGGAATTGGAGTGCTGAGGGAGAAAGGATGTTGATAGTTCAGATTACATGATTCAGAATATGTGATCAAGTTGGTTAGGGCATCAATCTTAAAAAAAAAAGCAGGCAGGGAGATGCTTAGGGATGCATTGACCTGCATCTAACTGGTTGGGAGCAGCCCAGATAGACAACATCCCCACAAGTGTGTAGTAGTAGCACCGTGTAATAAGTACCTATTGCCATACAGCTAGAGCCAGATCAGTCATAATAGCTGGAACAGAGACCCATTGACTGGTGAATTGTACCTAAGTGGACCCAAGTCCAAGTGTCAGGCAAGAAGGACCAGAGAACAAATAGATGAAGTCCTGCCTATTGTTGAAGTGATCATTGGAAGGGCCGGCCCAGTGGACAATAAGACTCTGCCCTTCTATAATAGATATCATGTTTAGGATAATTAACTGATCCAGCTTTATGCCAAGTGCGATGAGTACTTTCCATCGGGTGCCAGGGTGAAATGCAGATGTATGAACTGACGTGTAGTCTTGTTGGCACTAGTTTTGTTTAATGGTTAGTTCATGCATTACAGTTGATTGTTGTGACATGTAGAATGCTGTAGAGTTTGATTTGGTTGGTTTAATAAAGTAAAGCAATACGGTACGCTTCAAATGACGGTCATGGTAAATGACCTGGAGCAGCCTCTATTTCAAGTCCTTCTAAACTATCAACATCCTTTCTCCCCCACCACTCCAACAGCCCTCCCCCAAACTATTGCATAAATGCTGCCCCCTCCACTTTAATGAAGAGTCATCTAGCTTGAAGACATTAGCTTGTTTCTGTCCATGCATACTGCCTGACCCATTGTGATCTCCAGCATTTTTTATTTGGCTAGGAACACTAATTGTTGTTAAATGGAACCTATTTTTCCTAATCAGCCTGTTTAGAGATACTATTATACATCTCTGGAGCTGCTAGGGATTTGAACCCATGTTTCTTGGTTCTGGGGGAGGAAACGCTACCATGGTGCCACAAGAGAGCTCTAGGTGTAGTTTCTGACCATCACTTCACTACTTCTTTTCACCTGTATAGCATTATTCCCTTGTGCCTTTTTCTCAGCTTCTCCACTTATGAAGCCTTAGAATTGACACCTTTGAAGCTCTTCATGATAACATTTCACCTGTCACAAACACGGTATTGCATTAATGCAGCTACCTCTAGCCTGTTCTACACTGAGTGCTTTCACTATTCATCTATGTTGATCTATACTCTATTCCTGTTCTCTGAATTATTTAAACTTCTTATTCGTGTCTTCATCACCTTGTCTCAAGTTATACAAACATATCTGGTTTTCTAAGTCTCCCCTAGTCTTCCCCCACTACACCTTTAGCTTCTAATTAGCACAAGTGCCTTTAACCACCATATTCATGTTCTCTGGAACTCCCTCCATAAACCACTTCACCTCTATCTCCATTTCTTCTTCCTTCTTCGAAAGTTTCATAAGTTTCTATATGTGAAAGTAGCATTTCTTTTCCACGTGATTAAAAGGAATATCAATGGAAGTTATATTAAAATTAACAAACTGAAATCATGACTAGGCTATGCACAGCCTGCCATTTCCTGGAATATGCTTCTTATAGTCATCAATTTTCTACTCAACTTACTGGTTTCAAAATTACCCTTTTAATTTAACAGGTGGCTGATCAATATTTCCCCATAATCCACCCATGAATTTCCCCAAGATCTTGACAATTAAATCATGATTGAATCACCTTGTGCCATGATACAGCATGAAGTCAGAAGCCAGCTTTTAAAACCTCCAACAAGTGAATGGATTTTTCAAGAGCAAATTTGTCAGCCACGTCTCTGCACAGTCAAAATAATTTGTTCAGTGAACACATCCCTGATGATGATAGCCTTTGTTCCACAATTTGCAATAAATTCTGTTTGCACGTGAACACAACTGTGGAAGCAGCAAAACATCATCTGGTAGAAGGTCACAAACTGTATGCATTAATGAGAACATGTTTAATGTGAAAAAAGAAAGCTGTAACCGATGTCAGTGAAGCTCAGAGAAAGATTTACAACAGATTCCATCAGCAAACAAATGTAATAGCCAAAGGAAGTTGCAGAGAATATGTATACAGTTAGAAAGCAATTTCAAGGAAAGCCAGTGTCATTCTAAAGATATTCTTGTCTTTCTGATATGGAACAATTCTGCCTGAAACATTTTAGAAAGAATGAAGCAGTAGACATTTTAACTTAGACTCATGAGCAGAACACCAAGTAATATTTATGCAGCCTTGTTTTAACTTCTTATCACACAATTCATCCTCCCTGAAGTGAATTGTACATCCCTTCAATCTCTTCAAATAGTCCCTCGGTCCTCCCTGGCAGATCCAAAACCCAGGTCTATCTCATCCTTACGTTACCTGCTAATCCCGTTACCATGAAGATATAGTGCACTGACTATCTATGGAAGCTCACTCTTGGTCAGGGAATGAAAACAAAGCCGCCCTTACTGCTCCAGATTTATACAGCAATCAGCATGTGCTATAAAAAAACGCCATATTTCAGACATTTGTGAGATTAATACATGGTTCTGATTTTAAAATTGTCACTACATTTCAAAACTGCTTAATTTAATTGGCTGCAAAGTGCTTTGAGACATTTTTAGGATGTGAAAAACATATTATAAGTGAAAGCTTTTTCCCCTTTTTAGTTATGTATTGTTTCTTAAATTAGACTCACATGTAAAGTTGGGTACAGGATTCTACGGGCTCGAAATATCAGCAAAAATCTGTCATAAATTACAGGAAATACTTAAAAGTTTTGTATTGCCAATATTGGCATACCATTTTGTTGCTTCCTATGCTTGACCGATGCATCCTACCCAACACAACCTGCCCTACCCACTTACTCCCATCATGGATAAGAAGGGTTAAACACTCTTAAAGTGACAATGGACACCCACCTTTATTCCCATCCAAACTGCCCTGTGAATCCCAATATTATAACCCAAAATTATTGGGAATTAGGAACCACTAATGAAACAGAATATCTCCCAAAATACACTGAGAATTGTGCGATTTAAACTATCTAAAACAATAGGTGAAATATCCTGCAACCTTCCCTTTCTTTTGCATTGTCACCATCTCTTCCAAAGTGTAAAGTTCCAGTCATTCTTTCAAAACATTCAGCTGCATGCAATGCAAACTGAAAGTCATCGCACATGGCTTATACTCAAAGTTGCTGCAAGTTCATTAAATGAAATTGTATGACTGCTTAGCACGATGCACTGACCATCGTTAACAGTTTACATCAGAATACTCTATCCATCATGTATCGTTAGCTTGAAGCGGACTTCATACTTTGCAAAAAGACAAACAAAAAGTACAAAAAAGCAGAATTGCTTTGAACCCAAATTTAAACTGAATAAATAACTTCTTCTCCCAACTTTCCCCTTTACTGTTTACAATCCCTGGCCTGCTGTGCCAACAGTGTTCCAATTTTACCAAGTATTAGAAACCTCCATTCCAGTAGAACACCACAAATCCACACTATTTGCTAGGTCACTTCCTACTTTGGCATCAAGCAATCAGATTTAGATCAGTTAAGTATTACCAGTATGCATCTGGGTATTGCTGTACAGACAACATGCAACTGAATACCAGGCACAGAAAACATTGATTCTTGGGACTTAGGGGTAGGTTCTGGGGTAGATGGGACATGTACAGGCGGGATATTGGTAATTAGGTAGCTTCATTAAGTGTACTTTTAGTGATGGCCGAAGAGACCAATACATAATAGGCAGGTTCAGCCACAAGTATCAGATGTGAAGTGGTGGTCAGGTTGAGATGTCTGTTGTTTTTGGTGTTGTTGCCTGTTGCCAAGCCTCTGCGGTCACTGATCGTCATGGTCATTTATGATGTTATTTCCCTCTATTTTTGATTAGTCTCTCCCAGGTACAATAATATTTAGAGCCTTCATGTCATGTTTGCCAGGATCCTTGAAGTGAAACTCTATGCTTGTTACTTTTCTTCTGGTTCTGGGTACCATACAGCACAGAAAAGCCTTGAATATGAAACTGTATTTCAACACGTGTCTAATCCGGTGAGTTCTGCTTGATGAGTACTGGCTACTTGGGAGTTTTTCAATTGAGGCGACAGCCACATCTATGATTTTGTTCTTCCATGAGATGTCCAGAATGCTCTGCAAGCAGCAAACTTGAAAGTTTTGGTCATCCATGTTTTTACAACAGGGTACTGAGAATCCCGGCCTCTTAAATCAACATCTGGTCCCATGAATCTGCGTCATTTTATTTCTATCCCTGTGCATGCGCTAAGCTCTGCATTAAGCGATGGATTCACAATGGACCCAAATAACAGAATTTGCTAATCGTAGCCGGTGGTTTTCTTTCGAGTGATAAAGGGCAGAGATGTGACACACTGTCTCATAACCATAGTTATTTTGATGCGTATTACAAGCTACAGGCATACGAGAAATAATCCATGGGTATTAGAATTATGAGCATTTGATAGACTAAAGGAAATGTCGATTAGAAAGATGGCTCCCTTATTAACATTTTTTCCTTTCTATGTGGATTCTATTTTTATCTTGGTGAATTTATGCCCTTTTGTTTCCATTGCTCTTAGGTTATCACCAATAAGTACAGTTACTCCATCCCCCTCTTTCCACTTCTATATTTATTAACTATGTTATGCCCTGAAATGGTTAAATCCCAATTCTGGATTTTTCATGAGCTGGCCTTTTATTAATCACAATTAATCCCATTCCAATTCATGATTGTCTCCCTAATTTACAAGGCATTGGTCTGGATTTAAATTAGTGACATGCATCTCTAGTGGTGACCACCCACCGCCACCCCCTCATACCCTTGTCTTCAACGGTGAGTAAACCCACCAGATCAAGCAACGACCATTCACTTAATTGCTGTCCGGCTGGCTTCCCAGCCACTAAAGAGCCTTTCTATTAAAGACCCATTGAACTTGAAGCTGCTGATAATCCAAGGATACCAACCTTAGAGAGCTGAAGACCAATAGTGGAGGCACGGACTGCACAGCAATGAAGAGCCACACTGACAAAATGGCAATTCTTTTGTGGGGGATCACACAGTTAGTGCAGGAGTTGGAGATCCAGGGGGTGGGTGGCAAGGACAAATGGGTAGTTTCAATGGGCACATCCTTGCTCCTTTATCTATAACTCAGTTGCCTCTTGGTGAAGATGGGAGGTCTTCTTGCTTCAATCCAGTAGGGTGATCACTATAGTTTCTCTATTGGGAAAGCAGCCACTCTTTTGCCTGCTGGGAAGATATTACTGGGTGAATGGTGGGTTGAGGCCTTTAAATGATCAATGGATGACCACTTATGGGCCTTAGTTGCTGGCACGTTGAAAAGCTCACCCACCAACCTCCCCAACCAGAACTTGATTGTTGAGGTGGCAGAAAGGATGGAATTGGTATGTCTCCAGTTCCAACCTCCTGATTATTAGCCCTTTCTGCCATCTGCCCCACTACCTTTGCAGAGAGTAAAATTCAGCCCACTGTGTGCATTGTTATCCAGCTATTCTAAGAGGATATTTAAAAAGATTCCCTCTCATTCTATGTTTAATAATCTTTTACTACTCCTTTTCAACACTTGTAACCATATCAGAACAAAAGGCTGTCTTTCAAGAGGAGATTATTTGGATATAAAAACAAAGTTGCTGGAAAAGCTCAGCAGGTCTGGTAGCATCTGTGGAGGAGAAAACAGAGTTAACGTTTCGGGTCCAGTGACCCTTCCTCCTTTTTTTTTTAATGGGCTGGAGGATGAAGTGGAACTGCGGAGTGGTGCAGCCCTGAGCCAGTGTGTTACGATGCTGTTGGAGAAAAAGGTTGAGAGTGCGCATGTGACGCCGCATGGCACTAAGTGTGGATCTCAGGAGCAGCTGTCCATGGAACGTTGAACATCATGGAGGTACCTGTGATCCTGGGAGGATTCAAAACATGAGGGGTGAAACTTCAGTTGGAATCCACATGGGTGAGACTGAGCCGGAGGCAGTCACTGAGGAATGTGATATGGCTGTGGAAACGAGTTTTAGCAAATACCTGGTCAAACACCAGGAGTGACAGTGAAATTAAAGTCGGTGGGCAAGAAGAAAGATTGGAACGGAAATCCCGTCGGAGAGAGGAGCAGAACTTCTTCAAGGTAGGCATGCTTGGAAGAGATGTGGCAGTGAGTTAAATACTAAATAAAAACCAAAAGAACTGCGGATGCTGTAAATCGGGAACAAAAACAAAGTTGCTGGAAAAGCTCAGCAGGTCTGGCAGCATCTGTGGAGGAGAAAACAGAGTTA
>NC_063336.1:47198961-47352426 GCF_021869965.1 Rhincodon typus
GAAACGTTAACTCTGTTTTCTCCTCCACAGATGCTGCCAGACCTGCTAAGTTTTTATTCCTGATTTACAGCATCCGCAGTTCTTTTGGTTTTTATTGTTTGGATATAGACAGGTTGCATTCCCATGAGGGAGAAAGATGGCACAAACCAAGTCAGGTGCTGGCCTCCCTAGGCATGTAATGGACCTCTAGCACTGCCTTCCATCCATTTTAAGGTAACATAATGCCTTTAGCAAACCCACTGCCAGTAGACCACTCAGCAGTGGATGCTCAGAAGACTCTACTTTTCTTCTTCAGGCATTGCTTGCTCATTCACAGGAGGAACCCCTGACAGTCTTGATTCTGATTCTGTTGGTGTTATTTCTCCCTTGTTGATCTCCTCTATTTTCTTCTTCTTAACCTTAGTAAAGATAACACAAATGTTGGGTTAGCTTGAACAATATCAAGTATGCAATCCATGAAGAACTATCAGGAATGAGATAACAAGGTGTAGAGCTGGATGAGCACAGCAGGCCAAGCAGCATCAGAGGAGCAGGAAAACTGAAGTTTTAACCCTATCAGGAATGAGATGTTTGTTTTCCAGTTCAGACCTTGACATAGCCAATCTACCCTTTGAGATTATCTGGCTACCCTCGTGCTGGGTGAAAGCCTGTCTTACAGCCACCTCTAGATAGTGAAGTATCACCTCCATAACCCTGATCTGGTTTTCCTCTTCCTCATTGTGCCATGTGCAAGATCTTTGTAGCCTTGATCCTTATATTTCTTTTCATTCATGTGGTAATTAGCTCAATCTGACTCTTGGTGGCACTTATTATTCCCTACAATGTGGTCCTATAACCTTGGAATATATGTCTCACATAACAGTTTAATTCCCGTGTCCTTAACCTTCAGACACATGGGCCAAATGCTCCTGCATGCTTCACGTGGATCTATCACCACTGCTAGTGATTCTCAGGTGCCCTTCTTGTCAAAGGTTACTGAATGTTTGGACATGGTTGGAATGTTGATATTTGAAGCTGTAATCACTTGTTCACTCTTATTCCGGAGTAAATGCTTTTCTTCAGTACAAAATTGATTGGCTGAGTGCATGCACAAATAGTGTGTTTCAATTTTCATTTAATTCCCTCAGTTGGCTGTTTTTGTGCTGTTCAGGAATACATGCAGATCTAGGACTCCTTCAATTTTCACTGTGCAATCTCTGAGAGACTTTATTAGAGAAAAAAATGGTGGTTGCAAACTTTTCCTTTGCGTCCCTCACCCTCTATGCTAAACTTTT
The DNA here is from genome assembly GCF_021869965.1 of Rhincodon typus. Taxonomy (NCBI): domain Eukaryota; kingdom Metazoa; phylum Chordata; class Chondrichthyes; order Orectolobiformes; family Rhincodontidae; genus Rhincodon; species Rhincodon typus. Next base: position 47,200,236 of record NC_063336.1, read on the forward strand.
CGTATCATCAGGACGTGATGAATGGTATCCCAAAGTGGTCTGTGTTGGATCCTCAAATTCTTACAATTTACATCAATAGCATAAATGAGGGAGCAAAGGCATGATGGCTAAATTTGCAGGAGACAGCAGGATAGTGTAGGAAAGTACATTGTGAAGAGGACATTAGGATGTTGCAGATGGACATAGGTAGGTTGAATGAGTGAGAAAAAAATCTGGCAGATTCAATATAACATGGGAAAATATGATGCTTTTCACTTTGGTAGCAAGAATTTACAAAAAGTATTAACTAAACAGAGAATGACTTCAGAATTGCAAGGTGCAGAGGGATTTAGGTGTTCTGGTGCATGACTCACAGAGGTTACAGCATAAAATCAAAAAGGCTAATGGGATGCAATCTTTTATTATGAGAGGAATTGAATGTAAAACTAAGGAAGTTATGCTTCAGTGATACAGTGTATTAGTGAGACAGTTTTAGTCTACTTATTTAAGGAAGGATGTAAATGTAATGGACGTGGTTCAGAGGAGGTTTACTAGATTTATATCTGGAATTAGTATGTTGCTTCATAACGTTAAGTTATACAGTGTGGACTTGTTTCTGTTGGAGCTTAGAAGAGTGAGCGGTGACTTTACTGAACTATATAAGATCTTGAATGATTTTGACAAGGTGGACATGGAAAGGATGTTTTCTCTTGTGGGTCCATTCAAAACTAAAAGGAAGTGTTTTAAAATTAGGGGTTACCTTTCAAGACAGAGGTGAGAAGAATTTTTCTTTTCCTTTCAGAAGATTGTGTGACTTTAGAACTGTCTGCTTCTGAAGTTGGGTTATTGAATATTTTTAAGTCAGAGGTAGATAGTATTTTTGTCAGGTGAAGAATGAAGTGTTATCATGGGTGGATATGAATATACAATTCAAAACACAAGCAGATCAGCCATGATGACAGAGTAAGTCTACTTCTGCTCCTATTTCATATGTGTGTATGTTTATATTTATTATCGGGTTTATGAACATGTTTCCCAGTCTTGTCTAACAAGATTCCACCCATGAATGTAATTCCAGTGGGCTGGGATGTTAATGACGTTTGACCACATGTCATTGAACGCAAAGGAAGTTCCTGACCCACCAGAAATTTCTGAGAACTTATAACAAAACTTAAACTCGATGCCAGAAATTGTCATTTTGCTTCCTATTCAAATAAATTCCCCTCTTGCTGTTCTGAAAGGTCCACATGGGCTGGAAGATTCCATCCACGCTGGATGGGAGGAACCACGTTGGTGACAGATTGTTGTGGCCTCATTGGGATAGCTGTGCCCAAAAAATTTGGATGCAATATCATGCAATACTTATCTCATAACTACGCTATAACTAACAAGTTTCTACTCAGATATTTTATAGATTTGTAAAGTCGTACAGTACAGAGGCAGACCTTTCAGTCCAACCAATCCATGCCAACCATAATCTCAAACTAAACAAGTGCCACCCGCCTGTGCTTGGCCCATATCCCTCCAAACCTTTCTTATTCATATATTTATTGAAATGTCTTCTAAATGCTGTAACTGTAACCACATCCGCCATTACCTTTGGAAGTTCATTCCATACATGAACTACTCTCTGTGAAAAAAGATTGCCCCTCATGTCTTTATAAAATCTTTCTCCTCTCACGTTAAAAACATGCCCTGTAGTCTTGAAATCCTCCCCCCCCCCGGGGAAAAGACAGCTGCCATTTGCCTTATCTATACCCCTCACGTTCTTATAAACCTCTGTAAGGTCACCCCTTAATCTCCTACGCTCCAGTGCAAAACATCCCAGCCTATCCAGCCTGTCCTTATAATTCAAACCTCCAATTCTGGCAACTTCCTGGTAAATCTCTTCAGAAATCCTTTCCAGTTTGATAATATCCTTTCTTATTTCTTTGAATGGGAATTGGGGATACCACTTTGAAAAAGGGTTGCTTTCTGCTGAGTCACAATCAGTACTGGGTCTCCTTGCAGAATACCCCATAATCTTTAAGACAGCAACTTCCAGTGTACTTCCAGTATGAGGAAAGCTCGCTGTCACAGCTGTGTTCAAATAATCAATGTATAAAATCCAGCAGTGAAACCTCCCTTAAGTGAATGCTCACAGTCTTGCTACCAATTACATTGTTTATGAAAGGGCATTCTTTTGTGTTTCAGTGATTTGAGATGTCCTGCTGAGCTTCACAAAGATGCCACTCAGTGCTGGAATACACCTACATTTCTTTTCAACAGTTAAGTAAATAATTTTCACACAATAAGTAAAAAAAACACCTCATGCTTTTAGGAGTAATTATTCTTCTTTGGTTAATCCCCTGTCTGTGGCTTTTTTGAAAGTGGCAAGTCAAAGATGTTCTCTATGGAATTTTGTTGATTGGAAGTCATGACCCCAGCTAGTTAAGCTGTGTCACACATTGGTTGATTGAGTTGTGTTTATTTCCAGTGCCCAAAGTCCTGGCAAAAATATCACAATCGTTTGTTTTTTCTCTTTAGAAGAGAAGCTTGGCCCAGCTGGGTGTGATGAACACATATAAGGATTAATTCACCCTCAGGCGAAAGCTCACAAACTCTTTATCTCCTCCTTCATGCTTCCCATGACCTGGTAGAATTTTTACTTTGACTTTAAAGTTTGCCATTGTGGCTCTTCAAAGTCTCAAAAGCCAGTGATTAGCATTTGTAAACAATTATCTTTCAAACGATTAGAAGTTTTAAAGAAATTCTACATTCAGACCTGAAGAAATAAGGGTGTAACTCTTATTTTCCGCCTGCTATGGACAGCACACTGGGGTTTGAAATTCCATCATTAGAACTAATCAACAAGACTTCATCTATGCAGTCATATATAGGCAGCTCTGCAGAATCTTGTGTTGAAAGAATATATAAAACACCGTTGATGGGCATTGTTATTTATTGTTGGCCCGAATTTGTTGCAGTAATGATCGCAATGAAAGGACTTTTGTACAGGTAATAAATTACCGTTGACATATTCAAAAGAACATCAGCTGTGCTTGGTCAAAATCCTCACGACTAAAAGAGGAAAAATATTTCAGCTCAGTGTATTAAACATTGATATTATTATGTCTCCAACTGCTATTTCCACATTTATTATCTTGCGTGCAATGTGCAGTTTGTTTCTTAATCAATCAGGACCAAAGCTACTTCTAGTCCACTCGAATAAAAATGTTGTCATTTTATAGTGAAACAAAGGGGAAAATTATACACAGCCTTGCAAAGTCCCTGGATCATTATATCTCTTTCTTTCAAGCTGTATTTGTTGTGTTAGAGTTCGTGCCCATCAGACTATTACCAGAGCCCTGTCCACAAATGCATCTGCTGTATGTAAACACCTGCTCATTTATAACAAGTAGGCATAATTTAAAAGGAATCCTGTTTTTCCACTTTTGTTTCTCCTCTGTATTGATTCTTACCGTGTATGCAATGCAAGTATAAGTTAAACTGTCACTCAAATGTAAGTGGTTCCCAGCATTTATTTGACCATTGGTGCAAGGACCGTGCCTTATTATTCTTGTGTTTTGAGAAACTGAAATGAGAAAGTGCTGAATTAAAAAAATGGTGTTTCAAAAAGTGGCAGTAGTTTTGAAAGTAAGTAATCTGATATGCAAATATTCTGTAAAATAGATGTATGAACAAGCAATAATTGAAATGGAGTTGCAGATAATTTAGAGCCGAGAGAGTTTACTGATGCAGATTTTGCTGGCAACAAGGTGTGAGTTGGTCTATGGCCAAATGACAATTATCAAAAGCAGACACCTTTTTGCCTGCCAACAACTGTATGATTGGATGTCAGGTGACTGCTCAGCTTGAATTTGGAAACAAGAGAGAGACACGTTCAGTTCTTTGTTAGTTTGGAAATAGTTTCTCTGTTCTCTGCAGCCAAAAGTCACTGTAAACCTGAAGAAAACTAATTTATCTTTCCAGCAACACTTGTTGTATACAGTGACTTTCAACTGAAAAGGTAAAAACGCTTTATAAGGGAAACTGTTGCCATGTGTTTCCTACCAACCAATGGAAGAGCCAAAGAAAGATATCTGGAGCAAAATGTTGGCCAGTGGAAAAGTCATAAAGAACATCTCAAAAAACAGTATTGGAGATCAAAGATTACTGCACCATCTTGCCCATCTTTCCTCTCTGACTATAACCTATTTAGACTATTTAACTTTGTTTATTTGTCTGTGTTTGTGTGTATGCATGTTTGTGTGTATAAGGGGGCATTTGTAACAGGATTAGAGTTTTAACTAGTAATGTTATGTGCCAACAGTTTATTACTGCTTAACTATCGCTAGAGTCTAATTACTTGTAATAAATAGCAATTATTGGTCAGTACAGAAAACTGGTTATCAACCTAAGGGTGTCAACGTCAGGTAAATTGGGAAACTTAATGTATTTTTTAAAGTCATTAACATTTGTGACAACTCCAGGAATAGTGGGGCTTGATTTCCAGCACAATCCCCTATTGAATTGTAACAGTGGTGAGAATTCTAATCCATCACTGTGTTCTCTGTTAAGTGGGTGTGAATTCCTGAGATGGAAACAGTGATTGCTCAGTTTCTGCCGTTAACATTAGAGAAGAAGTGGCAGAAATTCATAAGAATACATAAAAGTCACAGCGGATGTAACACCAAATATGACAAAACTGTATAGCAACTTCACAAAATATAGATATGAAATTGAAAGAATGAATGGAACAAAAGAAAAAAATAAATGGAGTGTTGAACTTTTATTAGGGAGTAAGTAGATTTCAGTGAATAAACTATTTTTTTACTATGTGTAAAGCAAGGAATTTGGTTGTAATTGGTTATAATTTACAAATTGTCTTATTATTTCTGCATGAAAATGAGCATGTAAGTATCCCTGCAAATATGGGTAAGCTAGTGACCATTAGATTCTCATATCACAGCAATGAATTTGGTCCCTTGACTAGTTTCTCAGGAGAAGTTGTGAACTGAGGCCAGGCAATTCCCCCAACCATAGAGAGAAATATTTTGAGAATGTTACTGCTGGCCGTTCTTGTACATCTCCTCTGCCTGGTTATTGCAGGCCGTGGCTTCAGAGTTCTTCTGCTCTGAAATAATAGGCAAGCAATGGTACTTATATAGCTCATGCAATTGAATTTCAGATCAACAGTGATGTCCAAGGTGTTGATAGTGGCAGAATCAATACTGGTAATACCATTGAATGCCAAGGGGAGGCTGTTGGCTTCTTGTTTGTTGAAAAGGGTCATTACTTTATGCTTGGTCCCCTTACCTAAGGCAGGATTTACTAGAGGCAGACTAGAGAAGGTTCAGTAGGATGATTCTCTGTAGAGAGGGATTTTCATATGAGCAGAGATCAAGAATGTGGGTGTTGTCCTCAATATAGTTTAGGAGAATAATAGGAGACCTTATTGATATAATTAAGATTTTTAGAGGGCTTGTCAGAGAAAGGTTGTTTCCCCATGTTGGACAGTCTAGGACCAGAGGGCATAATTACCAAGTAAGGAGTTGTCCAATTATGATAGAGATAAGGGGGATTTTTTTTCTGTCTGAGGGTGGTGAATCAATTGTCTTCACTACTGCAGAGGGCTGTTGAGGCTGGATCATTAAGTACATTCAAGGCTGGACTAGACAGATTTGTAATTATTAAGAGAATCAGGTGTTACTAAAGGCATGGGGATAAGGCAGGAAAATGGACTTTAGGATTGTCAGAGCAGCCATGGTCTTATTTATGGTGAAGCAGATTCATGGGCTGAATGGTCTACTTCTGCTCCAATGCTTTACAATCTTATAGTATAAGAGAGTTATACAACACAAATATAACTTGCCATTTTACTTGCTGGATGTTGTCCTAATCTTTTTAATTGCAGGCATGGACTACTTCATTCTTTGAAAACTTGTGAATGGAATTGTGAACACTACAATCATTGGAAAACATCTGAACTTCTGACCTTTATAATAGAGAACAGGTTGTAAATGAAGCAGGTTAAAATAATTTACCCTTGAGTTCTTCCCTGAGATGATTGGCATCCAATACCACAATCATCTTCCGAAGTGCCATATAGGACTCCATGCAGTGAAGGATTTTCAACTGGATCTCCACTGATCAGTTTTGCAGGTACTCCTTACCACATAGTCAAATGCTGCCTTGATGTGAAGGGTAGTCACTTTCACCTTACCTCTGGAATTACTTTCTTGGTGTAATGAAACTTCTGAACAATAAAATTTTGTGCTGTTTGGAAATAAATCAAGGTACTTTGGCTCACTTATTTAAGTTTTCAATCTTCTGTATTTTTAAGTCATGGTAATTGATATTTAAGACATTGCTAGGCTCAAGTAATAGATTTAGTGTTGTGCCTGATCACAATACTGTAGCTTCCACTTGAATTCTTCCTTTGCTTTAAAATGTCACAGACAGTGGAGAGATATGTGATAAGTTTGCCCCTGCTCTATCACTCAGCTAACCTTAGTAAGATTTTAGGGGAAAACTATTTTAACTCTTGGGAGTGCTGTATTTTCAGGAGCATTGGCAAGGTATACTTCCTTAAAAGAAAGAATAAACATTCATTTTTTCAACAACAAAAATGTAAACACAACAACACGGACTCACTCATGCAAACAGTGTTGAAACAAACACTTTGATTTCTTAAATAATGAAAAAAATGATTTATTATCAGTCCTCACAATAGTAGGTGGAAATATTATTTGCCTGATTCTAGTTGAATGAAGACAATGGAGGTTGAAATTTCTGGCAGTAAACTCAAAGTGGCTTACTCTGAGCAACAGCAGATTTCAGGCTTTTCTGCTCAAAGTTGTGATTATGCCCCTGTAGTAAAGACATAATTCTGCAGATAAAATGAATTAATCCTACTTATTTGCCTGTGCAGGATTTTCCAGGCAGAGCTATTTTATTTGCTGGGCAAGAGAATTCCCTCTGTTATCCTTGTGCCAAACTGCCACTTTTAGGCTGTCCTTGTCAGTTTCTGTCATGTGACCAGAACCACGTGACAATTTCCATTGTCCAGACAAATGAGTTAAGCAGTTGTTACATAACAGGGGATGTATGTAGGGAATTTGCACCATTTTGTAATAAAGTGGTTTTCTTCATAGAATTTTAATTTATAAACAACAAATCTGAATAATGTATTTCAGTTTCTATAAACATATAGAGAAAAGTATCTGTAAACTCACCCACATGAGATGTTGCATCCTGATGATTCTTTAATTGGATCACCCCAGAAGTATAATTACTTCCTAACGGCCTGTCCAGCAAGCATCTACTTCCTACCTCAGGCAGCTTTACGGCTTTGCAGACAATGTGGAAGGTCACCCTTCCCCTTGGAATCTATCTTGTCAAAGTGAATTGCTTATATTCCATCCCACCTTTTAAATGTAAAATGTCTATCTTTATAAATTTGTGGGCTCGTGACATGGGCATAACAGATTTTTCAAAGAGGTGTATGAAAGAAACGTTTCACAATATATTTTCAACTGTTTTTTCAAATACTTTAACACTGTCAATTTTCTTATTTTGCTTTCTTTTCTCATGTTTCTTCCTTCTTAATGCTGCAAAGTAGACTTGAGGAACAATGCCTAAACTATATGCCTCTTTTCCCATTGCATGGGTAGTGCAGAGAGCCAGGAAACTTTAACTGGAAGTTTTCAGAACACATGACCATTAGTCGTGGTATGATATCAGTAGCATTTCTTGTCGAGACAGGTATAAGTGGCTGTGAAATTCCACAATAAGTATGTAATCCAACAACATATACGCTTGTGTTGTACCGCAATTTTTTATGCTAAATTAATACCAGATTCTGCACAATAACTGCAGTATTCAACAGCTGACTCTTATTCCACCTCCACTGATACTCATCCAAGTAAATGCCTTGTCAGTGTAGTAGTGCTTAGCTCTAGCTTGGAAGTTGATGTGTCCTGCTCAGTCAAATTGTGCATAAAAACTGTCCTAACCATTAGCAGAACTTCCATTCATCACAACAGCCCTACACTGGTGGACGGTATAATTGATACAACAGTAGTGAAACCAAGAGTAACCGCAAAGGGATGTTTCTATTGAGTCCCAGTTGTTGTGATCAGAGAAATGAATTCTCGGTTACCAACCCAAAGGACCACACAACAGGATTTTATGTTTTAAGATTATAATGATAACAAAGAATCTAAAGTCAATATTCACTAACATTACTTAGTAGGCAACTAAAGTATCAGAAAGATTCCTTTTGTTTGGGGTTTATAATGGTATACTGATAATATCACCAGCCTAAAAATTAAGAAAGCTCAGGACAATGTGTTGGAGGCATAGGTTCAAATCCCACTGCAAAGCTGTTAAAATTTAAATTATTTATTTGATAGTGCAGAAATAAACATTGATGCAATGAGAGGCATATTGCCTGCAAAAGCTTTTCATTTGGCACTCCTCATGGCAAATGCAACAGTGCCAAATTTTAAGTATCACAACAATTTATTGTACAGAAGAAAATGATGCTAATTTGTTAGTAGGTCGATTCTGGTTAGCTGACACATGACCTTGAGAAAGCAATGGGCAGCTATAGAATTAAAAATGCTTTCCCACTTGCATTCTATATGGTAGCTAAAACAGAGCTATTCCCTTTGCTGACCACAACAGCAAATGTCCCAGTCTCTCTCTTTAGGGCTCTATCTCCATCTCTCTCTGTCCTGGGTTTTTAAATAAGACAACCTAAGAGTAAGCTGCCAGTTGGTCTGTGTTAAATCTGGCACATGGGTTTCTAACAAGATTTTACCTGGGTCCCCAGACTCCATGGTAACCAGACCACATTGGCGTATTGCCATGCAGAACTAGAATGTCATGCATAACCTTTTTAACTTGTGTTAAATGTGACAGTTTTAAATGTAACTATCTGATAAAACTATCTGATAAAACAATTTGTAATGTGTTTGTAACAAGTTTCAGTGATTCATTAACTCATTGATTCGTTGATTATATTTAGTCATAGAGTTACACAGCACAGAAACAGACCCTATGGTCCAACTCACCTACACTGACCAGACATCCCAATCTGACCTTGTCCCATTTGCCAGCATTTGGTCCATATTCCTCTGAACCCTTCCTATTCATATGCCCATCCAGATGCCTTTTAAATGTTGTAATTGTACCCGCCACCTCTGGCAGCTCATTCCGTATATGCACAATCCTCTGTGTGAAAAAGTTACCCCTCGGGTCCTTTTAAAAATTCTCTCCCTCTCCTTAAACCTATGCCTTCTGGTTTTGGACTCCCCTATCCCAAGAAAAAAGATCTTGGCTATTTACCCTGTACATGTCCTTCATGATTTTATAAAGCTGTATAAGGTCACCCCTCAGCTTCTGATGCTCCAGGGAGAAAAGCCCCAGCCTTTTTAGCCTCTCCCTATAACTCAAACCCTCCAGTCTCGGCAACATCCTTACAAATCTTTTCTGCACCGTATCAAGTTTAAAAACATCCTTCCTATAGAAAGGCGATCAGATTTGTACACGGTATTATAAAAGTGGCCAATATCCAGGAGATAGCAAGAACCGCAGATGCTGGAGTCAGAGTCAACTCAGTGTGGCAAGGTGGGCATCCTTGGCAGAGTTTTTGCAGTGGGGTTATTAGTCACTTGGAGATAGCAAGAACTGCAGATGCTGGAATCAGAGCAAAAGGTAATTCCACAAAAGTGTTAAAATACCAATGTTATTGGACAGATATGCTGATTTATCTTGTGAGTATAGGAAAAAGAATTGAGTTCAGATAAAATAACCGGTCATCAACATGCATTTAATTTATTAGATGTAAAGCAAAGCTGCTGTATTGGTGTCATACTGCAAACTGGTTGTCCAGCCAACTGTGCTAGCTGAACCCCCAATACAACTGATTCCCAATATGGTTAGAACCTTATGGGAGTCTGAGTGACATGGGCTGTGTTAAAACTGTGCTATGCAATTTTTGGTAGAAACAAATGGGAAGGCTGACCTTGACATTGGGAGTATCTCACTCCATCTGTTATCCTTTGACAAGTGGTGTAGCAACTTTCTCACTAGGCAACAGCACATTGCCAATTAAGTGGATTATTGTTTGTTAAACATCTTGTTAATGACCCAACACATCTGATTAATATTTGCCTTCCTTCCTCACCAACTGTATCAAACAAGCTAGAGACTGTGTTAACTTCACATGTAAACCAGAATGGTAATGGTAAAATCATTTTGGTGCTTGCTTCGAAAGACATCCATGCTGTATATGTCAAATTGCATCTCAGGGATAATCCACATGCATCACTTGTGTTGGACATTGGCATCTGGCATTTGCCAAATGCCAACCACCATCATGGCACCTCTCCGATACACTTACAGGATGCTCAGGAAGCACAAATGCATTGCTAGGTGCACTAGCAGCTAGCATTGAAAGGACACTTTGTGCACATGGACAGGCTCTCAAAGGGATCAGGCTGTATGGTGGCCTTGCCATGCTATGCCTATTAGCACACTGGACTTCCAGCCTGAGCTAAAGGCTGTCAATACTGCTGTATTGTCATGTCCTTTTGTGCAATCAGCCTGTTTGTTATACCACAGCATGTGGTAGTTGAGTGCATTGCAAACACACTGCATACTTTTGCAACCAAATGACCTTGTGGTAAACTGGTGGGAACTAATTCACAGTCTAGTCAGGGGTCAGGGGTACGGTGCTATCTATCCGGTGTTCTGGTACTATCAGACGTGGGCACATGTGAATGGAGGAGAATATAAGAGGGCATGGTAGCTGAGAGGAGTTAGTGGCAGTGAACACCACCACCACGTCCTCTACAGATGGAACATAAAGGAGCAGGGCGGGCATTTTTAAGGTGTAAGGCCATGGTTCAGGGGGCAGGAGGACATTTGTAGGTGAAGTTCAATGTGAGAATCTCCATGCTAGGGATTGCTGGACATGGAGTTTCTGGTGACCAGATAGAGCTTGGTGTTTTTAGTGACCACCATCAGCTATGTTTCCTGCCATCATTTGTCTTTCGCTAGATGCAAAGTGCTCTGAGAAAATAGTTGGGACCTCACCCAGAGTAGGCACAGTCAGTGTCATTTTGAGAGGTGAAAGTGCTGGATCCATGTTTGCTGGAGGCTGGGACATTGAGCAGTTAAAAAATTGAAGCAGTCTTTTTTTGCAAACCCCAATTACATTTAATTTATAACTATTTCATTGCCCTCTGCATGCAGATTTAAGCTACCAGTTGCCTGCCACTTTAACACACTGCCCTGTTCCCTGGCCAATATCTCTGTCTCTGGCTTGCTGCAGTGTTCCAGCAAAGCTCAGTACAAGCTGGAAGAACAGCCCCTCATTTTCCATTTGGGTACCCTGCAGCCCTCCGGACTCAATATCAAGTTCAATAATTTTGGGGCCTAACTCTCCCATGTCCTAGCCCGCTACCCCACACACCAGGTCTTGTTATCACATAGCCTGCCATTAAACACTACCTGCTGTTAGTCACTAACAGTTCCCATTAACAACTATGCACCCTCCTGGCTAGATCGTTATCAACTCCTTTGTTTATCCATCTGTTCTTCTCTCTCTTTGGGCACTATCCTATCGTTTACTCCCTATCCCACTCCCCTCCCTATTTTCTGCATATAAACTGACATTTTCCCAGCTACCATCAGTTCTGAGGAAGGGTCACCGGACCTGAAACGTTAACTCTGATTTTAGTCTTCACAGATGCTGCCAGACCTGCCGAGCTTTTCCAGCAGCTTCTGTTTTTTTGTTCCTGATTTACAGCATCCGCAGTTCTTTCGGTTTTTATTTAGCATGCAGATTTACGTTGCTTACAGGTTATGACAGAGCTCAGCTCCATGAGGGTCTACAAGCCAGACAGGACATCATTGGTCAAACTGTAAACTTTTCACTGTGCTCATTTGAGTACATGTGACAATAAAGCCAATTCAATTCAATTCATTGCTACCCACTTCCAATCAATGAGATTTGGGTGCAGCAGACAATCATGTGCAATAAAAAAGTCATGATCATCATTCTAGAATTTTGTTTGCATTGTGAGGGCAACCTCCATTGGTTTTGTTTGTGTTCCCTTTTGCTTTCTGTAAATAAAAGCTTGTGCTTACATTTGTCCAATTGCTTGTGTGATGTTCTCTCCAGGCCAATGACAAAGTGGTTCAAAGTAGGTATCAGGGTCAGGGTGGCAGTCGTTAAAGGGTACTTAGATGGGATGTAGCTATGGACAGGTAAAGTGTATGATCTGGTGGTTAAATAGTGACAAGGGTTGAGATAATGGGAGAGTATTTGCGAAGGCATGTTAATCATGCCAGCCAAGTGTCATGGGCAGTGTGGGTTTGCAGTTGCTGTGCCATGATATTTTTGGTGAAAGACAAAGCTTGTTCAGGTAAGGCAGGGGCACAAAGCATTCTTGTCTCCTGACAGATGTCTGTTGAGTGGAGGGTTTTTCTGGGAACGGCATGTGGTAAAATGGAGCCAGAATCGATTTGACGGCCTCAGAGGAATGTGGTGGGTAGTTAATGCAGTGAGTTTAATCATAATCTCACTAGTCCTGTGGCAAAATCCCTCCAAAAAATACTCAATGTAACTTGAACTTAGCCAAAAAAAGGAGGTTTCAACCACTTTATATGTTCTGTATGTAAAGGGGCACCAGGACATTTACATCTAGTATAAAATAATATCCTTTTAAAATATATTCTGGAGTTCTGTGTATTATCACAAAATTTAGGATTGTACCTGTTAATTGAAAATACACAATATTCCAGTCCTATATGACATTAACTCAATGTTTGAAGTAGAGCATCAACCTTTACGGACTTAGAAACATGTGGAGCCACTTTTATAACATGGAAAATGGGCTTGGCTGCAAGCATGAAGGAGAAATGGAGCTCCTGGATACACTACCCAACCTTTCTCCAAATCAGTTGACACTTATTTTAAACTATTTTTAACTCTCACGGAAACCACATCAGTTACAGAAATTAATTGCTTCACATTAGTGATGGTTTTAGGTCTTTAGAAAGCCTTAAAAGCATCATATCAGATCTTAATTTGGGATATATTTCACTGCAGTCTTTTCAGGGCTTAAAAGGTGGTAATTCCAAAAAAAAAGAGCTCAGGAATGCTGTCAAGGTGGGGAACTGATCCATGGCTTCCATGATTGGAATTTAAAGATCTTGTCCAAATGGGTCAAATCCAAACAAATCTAGCATCTGATTCATATTCCAGGTCCACAAGGCCACAAAAATAATTTAGGCCCCAAGAAGCCCAATAATTTCAGGATTCTACTACTTAAACAAAAACATGGAAATAAAATTAATTTGCACTGCTCAATAAAATTTGAAAGGAGGATCCTAATGAATAATTTTCTCGAAGTCTGTTTTATACAAATTAGCTCTAACAAAGATTAGAAGACTGTCTCTTTCTTCAAGAGGGATGTGAATATGCATGAAAGAGGTGACAAATTCATTTTGTGGAGTAGAGATTGCAAGCGATAGATTCAAAAACTGAAGGTCACGAGTTCCCATTGTGGGTAGATTGTTCTTAAAATTGCACCATAACGAGAAGTGCAGCAGGTACATGGGAACACAACCACCAGCAATCTGCCCCTCAAAACACACACTATCCTGACTTGGAATGGTTCCTTCACTGTCAAATCACTTGTTCAATATTCAGGAACTTCCATATGAACAGCACTCTCGGTATGCCCACATCCCATGGACTGCAAAGTTTCAAGCAGGTTGCTCACCATCACCTTTTCAAAAACAATTTAGGAAATAAACGATAGCCTAGCTAGCAACACCCACAATCTGTGAACAAATAAAAATGTTTCTGCTCAAAGTCATTTGTGTATCACTAAACCAATAAATCAGGTAGTATATAACTTTATTGCTTGAAGAAAATGTTTTGTGATAAATTTGTGAGTGGCTTCCTGCTGTAATTTCATTAATACGGCTACAAACGGGTTTCACTTAAAAATAACTTTGCTAATCAGAGTATCCCCTACCAGTGAGTAACCTAACTTTTCCATTGTTGTAATATTCAAAATGATGCCAGTCAAACTGTAAATAGCAAGCTCTGGCAAACAGCATTGTGATAATGACCAGATAGGCTGTTTTTTTTTTGAGGGGAGGGGTGGTGGTGGGGAAAGAGGATTGAGAGTTAAACATTTGCCTGAATATTTTTTCAAAATAATGCCATGGAATTTTTTATAGTTCACCCTGAGGGCAGACAGAGCCTTCGTCTCATCTAAAACTTCTGGCAGTGTAGCACTTCTTCAGTAGTCAAGTCAAATGCTAGACTTGATTTTTGTACTTAGCTTCTTGAGTGACATCTGAACTCAGTACCTGTTATGACAGAGGCAAGGGGGCTACCGACTGAGACACAGCATTGGTGTACACTAATCAGTTTCAGAGGAAATTAAAAGAAAAAAAGCTTTTAAAAGCTGCCTCTTAGTATTCTTGTACCAAAGTAAACAGTTAAGAGGCTCTCATAATGATTGAAATTAGTGAAAATTCACCATGAACCCTAATACAGGGTGGCCAGCTTTGTGGTCAGGCTGTTTACTGCAGATATTTTTTCAAACCAGCACAAGAAATCATGGAACCTTGGTTTGTGTCAGAGTTGATTGTACAAAATATTCTGTAATTTTTTTTACAGGTTTAGCTGATTTCTCTGCTGACTTTTTTGATCTTAGTAAGATAATAGGTCAGCATAACATCGTGGGCTGAAGGGCCTATACTGTGCTGTACTGTTCTATGTTCTATGTTTGTTCTATGTGCTTCTGCAAGACCACCAGTACAAACAACTCAAGACTGAATAACCTTGCAGTTTTTTTCATCAGTCTGCGATGTGTAACTTTGTCATTGGTTTTTTTTGTGAGAGGCAATCATGCTGAGAATAATTCATTCTAAGTCATTTGGGTAACCTCACATCACAAATGCAATTTATGAGATGCAAAATCCAATGATTTTCCTTCAGAGTCTCCTCACTGACAACCTTGCGTATGAGGATTTACTAGTTCCAAAGTTCTTTCCTGTCCTTCTTTAAACACGTAAATGACTCAGATGTTTCTTTTCGTAGAAGAAACATTACTGCAAAAACCCCTGCCCCCAAGGTGAACTCAAATCAAAATGAAACAATCATGTCAGACTGATCTATATGCTCACCGAGCCAACAGACTGGAAAGGGGTGACAGATCATGATTTATCCTTTTTCTAAGGAATGACAAGCTCTAAATCAATGAAATTCAAATACTTATGATGCTGAAGTCAAAAATATCCCAATACTGAAACCATATTTGCATTCTCCACTACATGCTTACTCAAGACACTTCGTCAGTAGACTGCTAGTCACAGAATGGCAGTTTGTAACATAGATCATTAATAATTAGATGCCAATAGATCACCAAACATCAGCTTTCCTTTCTCTGACCAATAAGTGAGGATTTATGAAAAATCCAATATAACCCCCAAAGCGACATAGAAAAAACAGTATAATAGGGTCATTGTTGTAACATTGGCATGAACGCAGCAGTAAGTGTTTTTCAAGAAAATAGTTCTGAAAGAGTTAATGTTGAAGCTGCATTAAACTCTACAAGGTTTGATGATGTCACACAGCCCTTGGATGGAGAAGGAGTCTGGTAAAAGGTCCCAATGGAGACAGATCTCTCTGCTCCTGATAATCTTTGTAAGTATACCTAATTAGTCAAATGTTGCCTATTACCATTATGCCGAAAAATACATTTTGAAGTTGAGATAAGTGCGTCTTCTCACTAAGACTTAATAGTTCATTATCCGCCACTAGATCAGAAAGATCCTCAGGCTCCACATAGAAAGGACAATTCCATTTTTCAATTTGATGTTAAGAGGAAAGGAGGATTTTATGATGCAATGGTAATGTCCCTACCTCTGAGACAGAACACCAGGGTTCAAGTCCCACCTGCTCCTGAGTTGTGTCATAACAACTCTGAACAGTTTGATTAAAAATGTCTCAGGAAGGAACATTCTCCATTGGGGTGCCTTCTCACACCCGGTATCAATATTGAGGTAACATTGTGCTAGGTTTCTATTGATTGCTTGAATTGTTTTTGTTGTTATAGTGTCCAGCAGGGGCTGTTAACCTGTTTAACATCCATTTAAAAGATGACGAAAGGAGGATTCCTCTCTTCTGTGATTATGTCCACAGAGTGTCCACAAAGAAGGGACACACATTGTTCTGTTTGAGGCCTTCTGCAGACAGTTGTCATGGTGAGGCCTGGTTGTATTATTACCTAACGATTTTTTTTCTTAGGAACAAAATCAGAATTGCTGGAAAAGCTCAGCAGGTCTGGCAGCAACTGTGAAGAAAAAATGAGAGTTAACATTTCGGGTCCGTTGACCCTCCCTTAGAACTGATGGTAGCTGGGAAAACGTCAGTTTATATGTAGAAAATAGGGAGGGAGTGGGGTAGGGAGTAAACAATAGGATAGACCCCAAATAGAGAGAAGAACAGTTGGATAGACAAAGGAGTTGATAACTATCTGGCCAGGAGGGTGCATAGTTGTTAATGGGGACTATCAGTGACTGAAAATAGGTAGTGTATAATGGCAGGCTATGTGATAATAAGACCTGTGTGTGTGATGGGGGCCTGAGACATGGGAGAATTTAGGCCTTGTAATTATTGAACTCGATATTGAGTCCAGAGGGCTGCAGGGTCCCCAAGCGGAAAATGAGGTGTTGTTCCTCCAGCTTGTGTTGAGCTTCGCTAGAACACTGCGGCAAGCCAGAGACACAGATGTTGGTCATGGAACAGGGTGGTGCATTAAAGTGGCAGGCAACGGTAGTTCAGGGTCTTTTTTGCCAGCAGGCTTAGGGCGGCACGGTGGCTCAGTGGTTAGCACTGCTGCCTCACAGCACTAGGGACCCAGGTTCAATTCCACCCTCGGGCGACTGTCTATGTGGAGTTTGTGCATTCTCCCCGTGTCTGCGCGGGTTTGCTCCGGTTTCCTCCCACAGTCTAAAGATGTGCAGGCTAGGTGGATTGGCCATGCTAAATTGCCTGTAGTGTTCAGGGATGTGTAGCTTAGGTGAGTTATAGGGGGGTGGGATGCTCCAAGGTTCAGTGTGGACTTTTTGGGCCGAAGGGCCTGTTTCCACACTGTAGCGATTCTGTGAAGAATGTAGATGTTCTGTAACGTGATCACCCAGTCTATGCTTCGTTTCCCCAATGTAGAGGTGACAACATTGTGAGCAGCGAATGCAGTGGACTAGATTCTGGAAAGTGCAGGTGAAGTGTTGCTTCACTTGGAAGGTATGTTTGGGTCCTTGGACACTGGGGAGGTAGGAGGTAAATGGGCAGGTGTTGCACCTTCGCTGGTTATAGGGGAAGGTGCTGTAGGGCCGTAGGGCTGCGGTGATGTTGGGCATGAAGGGAGTGTGGACCAGGGTATCCCGAAGGGAACGGTCCCTGCAGAAGACGGACAAGGGAGGGAAATGGAATATGTGTCTGGTGGTGGCATCTCACTGGAGGTGATGGAAATGGCGTCTGAAGATCTTCTGGATGTGGATGCTAGTGGGATGGTAGGTAAGGACAAGGGGAACGCTATCGCTGTTGTGGGAGGGATGAGAGGGGGTGAGGGCGGAAGTGCGGGAGATGGGTCAGACCCGGTTGATGGCCCTGATGACAACGGTGCTGGGAAATCCTCGGTTGAGGAAGAAGGTGGACATTTCGGAGGCTCCCTTGTCAAAGTTGGCCTCGTCTGAACATAAGCGACGGAGACGGAGGAACTGATAGAATGGGATAACAAGGTGTAGGGCTGGATGAACACAGCAGGCCAAGCAGCATCAGAGGAGCAGGAAAGCTGACGATTCAGGTCTGGGGGACCCTTCTTCAGGAAAGAATGGGATGGAGTCTTTACAGGAAGCAGGGTGTAAGGATGTATAGTTCAGGTAGCTGTGGGAGTCAGTGGGTTTACAGTGGATATTAGTGGCCAGTCTATCCCCAGAGATGGAAACAGAAATGTCGAGGAAGGGAAGGGAGGAGTCAGAGATCGACCAGGTGAAAGTGAGGGCAGGGTGGAATTTGAAAGCGAAGTCAATGAACTTTTCCAATTCCGGACGAATAATTTTTTTCTTCAATTTGGAAGATTTCTTTTGCCATTTCAATTTTTGTTACCATGCCTGACAATGGCTTCCAATTGTCATTTTGGTTTAATTTGGTTGATTAGTTTTATTATTAAAATTGTAGAAAAGAGGCTTGCTGGCAGCAGTCCAACTGAGCTATAATCCTCCAGTGGCTGCTTCAGCAGCATCCAACAGTAAAAGCCTAAAGATACACATTATCAAAATGTAACAATTAACCCATTTTTATTTTCTCAGGTACCAGTGTCAAATTTGTCCAAATGTTTCAGACGTTAGACCTTTTCTAAGATGCAATTCACAGTCTAATTACATACTTCTTAAAAATTCATTTATAAGATGTAGGTGTCACTGACTAAGCCAACAAATTCTGTCCATTCTAATTGCCGTGGAGAAGGTTCTTGTGAACTGCCGTTTCAAACACTGCAGTCCTTGTAGTGTAGGGATACCCACAGAGTTGTTAGGAAGGGAGTTCCAGAATAAATGGCTGGTCCCATTCAGTTTCTGGTCAATGCTAACCCCCAGGATGTTATGCAATGATGCAAATCCCATTGAGCCTCAAGGGACAATTGTTAGATTCTCCTTTGCTGGAGATACCTGACACTTGTGTGGCATGTAATTTACTTGCTGTTTATCAGCCCAAGCTTTATTGTTGTCCATGTCTTGCTTCATTTGAACACATATTACTTCAGAATCAGAAGTGTTGTGAATGGCGCTGGATGTTGATCATTGCACAATGAATATCCACACTTCGAACAATGTGATGTAATGAAGGTCAGTGATGAAGCAGATGAAGAGCACAATACCCTGAGGAATCCCTGCACCGATTTCCTAGAATTGGGATGACTGACCTCGAAAAAACCATAACCATCTTCCTTTATGCTATATATGATTCCTACCAATGGAAATTTTTCCTATTGTTTCCCATTGACTTTATTTCTGCTGGGACTCCTTGAAGCCATACTCTGTCAAATATTGCCTTAATGTGAAGGGCAGTCACTCACACCTCACCGAGAACCTACATGAAACCCAAATTGCTATTTTAGGACATAGTGTACTCTCCAAACTCCTACAGCAGTGATTTAGTGAAAGAGGCTCTGAGAAGGTAAACTTAAAATTATTTTTTGTTTGGCAACGAGGAGAAGAAATTAACTTACAGGCTGCTGGCCTGAGCTCATCCCCTTGGCATCATCTCTCTTCTATATCACAAGTGTAACTTGCAGCAGTCAATAGTGACCAGTGAGAATAGTGAGGTGACCAGCCCCCATCTTTAGGTGGACCCATTAACTTTGCTACATTAGCCCCACTGTGCTTCATATTCTTTATCTCTTAAGAGTTTAAATTGGATTGTTAATAAATTTCTCTCTCCTGTTGATCTTATGAGAGACTCAATGATCTATGGCATGTAATTATTCACTGTGAGTCAGCCATCCACAAGTCAGAATCCATCCCAATCATTCTGATTAGCTAAGCTAACAGATCTGCCGTGCTAACTGCAGGTTGCACATTTGCTGTTAAATCTTTTCTGAAACAATTGTCACAAGCTTTTTCATCCTAAACAACAGGACTATGAAAGATAATAGTAAGCTATGCTCTTTCCTGTAACCTATAATTAGTTCCTCATTACAGCATCAGCTTTTGACAGATGACAATACTGCTCCAGAAAACTCCTGGAGTTTTCTCCTGATTTGCCAATCGTTGCACACAATGCACCAAATTTCGTCCATTGCAGGAACCTACTTAAATGTAACTAACTGATGGAACATATTAGCCGGAAAATTGAGGGTTTTTTAAAAATGTTGTAAATTTGAACAGCATTTAACCAATTCAGTGGTTGAAGCAAAGGCTTTTCTTTCTCCAGGATACGCGAGTTTATTTAAAAAAAACTCCAGGTAAAGATTGCATTTTATAAAGCTTGCGGAGGTAAATTTCTGGAAAGGTCTCATATTTTGCCGTTTATTGGAGCTATCCTTTGCTTTTCTGTTACATGTTCAATTGTTTTCATTGCCAAAAAAGAGCTGATAGAAAGCTTCAACAGACTCGGTTATGTGTAAAGCTAGAAAAACATTCCAATATATTGACAGTGATGAATGCATCATTATCTTCTTCAATGCTGCGTTGGCAATTTAAAAAGAAATATGGAATGTCAAAAGAAGTCAACAAATTCTACAATAGACAGCCAATTTAATTATACTTGAAGGAAAATGTGGATAACTTTGCTCTATTGAATCAGATTCACTGCTGCAGGGAATTATCTGCTTTATTTTGATATTTACATCCCCAGCTGTCAATACTAAACAGTAGTTCGACAAAGGCCTTCATTTAATGTTTTCATTACATAACTACCTAACCTGAGAGGAAGACAACGTATTTCCTTTGTACCAATTGTCAAAGATAAATGAAACAAAAAACGTTGGATATGCAGAGGTATTATAGCCAGATGACAAGAGTGGAAATAGTCCTATGTACATGAGTTACAGATTATATTCACCATCCCTAGGTTAATGTTGAGCAAACTCCAGCCGTTCAAACTTCGAGCTGAGAAATAGAAGTGACTATGGGGGAGATATTAGAAAGGATTTACCTCACTCTATGTTGGGGCAACAGGTAGGTAGATGAAACATCGGGCCTGGTGCAGCAGCAATTTATATTTTAGAACTTGGGGAAAGATGAAACACACTCGTGATCTTGGCCAGACCATTGTGTTGTGCATGCAAATAATCTGATATGGTAGTCTGAACTAACATGAGATGAGATATTGTTTGGCTTATTTCTAGATTACTTTATTTTACAATGAAGTGCAATCTGTGGGTTTGAATAAAATTGCATCAAATTAAGCAACATAAAGCAAAAACCTGATGGCCCACTCTCCAGGAATTACCTTACCCTTTATGCAGAATCATGTTAGCAAAATAGGAGCAACTAAAATAAAGACAGTGTCTCATTATACCTGTTTGGTGGGTTTGCTTAACTTAATGAGAATAACCCCTGTGAATTTCTGTTCTATAGTCCTGAGCAAAATCACTTAGACAACATGTTTTTTCATGATTTAAGCAGCCCTGTTTTGGAAAAAAGACATGCCCACACTTCATTCAACTTTATTCCTGGTTGCACCCAATCAGAAAGAGATTTGCGTTCTTTGACAGAATGAATCAAAAGTATTTGTATCTCACAAACACAAGATTGCATTTGGTTCAGTTTCTGGGATTAACAACCACCTTTTCAATATATTTAACAGTGTGCATCTCTCTTCAGATTCACAGGTCAGTATGCAACTATCCTGAGGGACTAACTTCTTCAAATAGCAAAGTAATAACAATATTTAAGTAGCATCTTTAATATAGGAAAACATCCCATATCTTGTCAATCATATTATTTTGAAATTATTTAAATTTTGATCTTGTCTGTCGAAAATTTGGCAAATAATCCTGGAATGTCAAATTTAAAAGGTGAACGCTGATTGTAAGAGTAATTTTATGAGCAGCATGGTGTTGACCATTACGTCATGCTTGAGTGTGGCCTGATCTATTTTCACGGTAAAGTCTATGTTAGGTACAATTGGAAATCCAACAATTCTCATATGGAGTATGTATAGGTATAGATTTCTGACTGGGCTGCTTCCATTTAAAGGCAGCACTCCTATCTTAAAGAAGAGTTTGCTTTTCATATTGTTATTGGCGCTCGGTTTTCTGAATCTGCTATTCAAATGACTTTGACCAGGGTCCCAGGTTTGAATGAAGAATTGTGCATTGCAATTCAAATTCCAGATCCAGATTACGTACTTGCAAGGTAAGTGGCCTCATTTACAACAGAGATGAGGAGGAGTTTCTTCTGTCAGAGAACAGTGAAGCTATGAATTCTTAAGCGGAGAGAGCTCTGGATGTTGAGTTATTAAATATATTCAAGGTTGAAACAGACAGATTTTTAAT
This sequence comes from Rhincodon typus, assembly GCF_021869965.1. Classification (NCBI taxonomy): domain Eukaryota; kingdom Metazoa; phylum Chordata; class Chondrichthyes; order Orectolobiformes; family Rhincodontidae; genus Rhincodon; species Rhincodon typus. Next base: position 47,222,294 of record NC_063336.1, read on the forward strand.
CGATATGGGAATCAAGAGTTATGGGGAAAAGGCAGAAAAGTGTGGTGAGAGTTGTCAGATCATTATCTCAATGACTGGTGGAGCAGACTAAACAGTCCAAATAGCTACATCTGCTCGACCTACCCGCCTTCTCCCTATAAACCTGCGCATTGCTCCCTTTCAAATAACTGTCTAATTCTCCTTTGAATTTTTTTTTATTCATTTGTGGGACGTGTGCATTGCTGACTGACTCATCCCAGTTGCCCTAGAGAAGGTAAGCTGCCTTCTAGGACCACAGCAGTCCAGCTGCTATAGGTTGACCCACAATGCCATTAGGGAGGGAATTCCAGCATTTTGACCAAGCGACAGTGAAGGAACGGCGATATATTTCCAAGTCAGGATGGTGAGCTGCTTGGAGAGGAGCTTGAAGGTTGCAGCCCTTGTCCTTCCAGATGGAAGTGGTCGTGGGTTTGGAAGGTGCTGTCTGAGGATCTTTGGTGAATTTCTTCAGTGCATCGTGTAGATAGCACCCACTGCTGCTACTGAGCATCAGTGATGGAGGGAGTGAATGCTTGTGGATGTAGTGCCAATCAAGCGGCCTGCTTTGTTCTGGATGGTGTCAAGTTTCTTAGGTGTTGACGGGGCTGCTCACACAAGTAAGTGGGGAGTATTCCATAACACTCCTGCCTTGTGTCTTGTAGATGGTGGACAAGCTTTGACAAGTCAGGAAGTGAGTCACTCACTGCAGTATTCCCAGCTTGTGACCTGCTGTTGAAGCCACTGTGTTTACATGGTGAATCCAGTTGAGTTTTTGGTCAGTGGTAATCCCCAGGATGTTGATAAAGAACAAAGAAAATTACAGCACAGGAACAAGCCCTTTGGCCCTCCAAGCCTGAGCCGGTCCAGATCGTCTATCAAAACCTGTCGCCTATTTTCCAAGGATCTGTATCCCTCTGCTCCCTGCCAATTCATGTATCTGTCTAGTTACATCTTAAATGACACTATCATGCCTGCCTCTACCACCTCCGTTGGCAACGCGTTCCAAGCACCCACCACCCTCTGCATAAAGAACTTTTCATGCATATCTCTCTTAAACTTTTCCCCTCTCACCTTGAAATCGTGACCCCTAGTAATTGAGTCCCCCACTCTGGGAAAAAGCTTCTTGCTATCCACCCTGTCTATACCTCTCATAATTTTGTAGACCTCAATCAGGTCCCCCCTCAAACTCTGCCTTTCTAATGTAAATAATCCTAATCTACTCAACCTCTCTTCATAGCTAGCGCCCTCCATACCAGGCAACATCCTGGTGAACCTCCTCTGCACCCTCTCCAAAGCATCCACATCCTTTTGGTAATGTGGTGACCAGAACTGTACGCAGTATTCGAAATGTGGTTGAACCAAAGTCCTATACAACTGCAACATGACCTGCTAACTCTTGTACTCAATACCCCGTCTGATGAATGAAAGCATGCCATATGCCTTTTTGACCACTCTATCGACCTGCGTTGCCACCTTCAGGGTACAGTGGACCTGAACACCCAGATCTCTCTTTTCCCCAGGGATTTTCCATTTACCGTATAGTTCGTTCTTGAATTGGATCTTCCAAAATGCATCACCTCGCATTTGCCTGTATTGAACTCCATCTGCCATTTTTCCGCCCAACTCTTCAATCTATCTATATTCCTGCTGCATTCTCCGACAGTCCCCTTCACTATCTGCTATTCCACCAATCTTAGTGTCATCTGCAAACTTGCTAATCAGACCATCTATACCTTCCTCCAGATCATTTATATATATCACAAACAACAGTGGCCCCAACACGGATCCCTGTGGAACACCACTGGTCACAGTTCTCCATTTTGAGAAACTCCCTTCCACTACAACTCTCTGGCTCCTGTTGCCTAGCCAGTTCTCTATCCATCTAGCTAGTACACCCTGGACCCCATGCGACTTCACTTTCTCCATCAACCTACCATGGAGAACCTTATCAAATGCCTTACTGAAGTCCATGTATATGACATCTACAGCCCTTATCTCATCTATCAACTTTGTCACTTCCTTAAAGAATTCTATCAAGTTGGTAAGACATGACCTTCCCTGCACAAAACCATGCTGCCTATCACTAATAAGCCCATTTTCTTCCAAATGTAAATAGACCCTATCCTTCAGTATCTTCTCCAGCAGCTTCCTCGCCACTGACGTCAGGCTCACCGGTCTATAATTACCTGGATTATCCTTGCTACCTTTCTTAAACAAGGGGACAACATTAGCAATTCTCCAGTCCTCCGGGACCTCACCCGTGCTCAAGGATGCTGCAAAGATATCTGTTAAGGCCCCAGCTATTTACTGTCTCGCTTCCCTCAGTAACCTGGGATAGATCCCATCTGGACCTGGGGACTTTTCCACCCTAATGCCTTTTAGAATACCCAACACTTCCCCCCTCCTTATGCCGACTTGACCTAGAATAATCAAATATCTCCCCCTAACCTCAACATCCATCATGTCCCTCTCCTCGGTGAATACTGACGCAAAGTATTCATTAAGAATCTCACTCATTTTCTCTGACTCCTCACATAACTTCCCTCCTTTGTCCTTGAGTGGGCCAACCCTTTCTCTAGTTACCCTCTTGCTCCTTATGTACGAATAGAAGGCTTTGGGTTTTTCCCTAACCCTGTTTGCTAAAGATATTTCATGACCCCTTTTAGCCCTCTTAATTCCTCGTTTCAGATTGGTCCTACTTTCCCAATATTCTTCCAAATCTTTGCCTGTTTTCAGTCGCCTAGACCTTATGTATGCTTCCTTTTTCCTCTTTGCTAGTCTCACAATTTCACCTGTCATCCATGGTTTCCTAATCTTGCCCTTTCTATCCCTCATTTTCACAGGGACATGTCTGTCCTGCACTCTAATCAACCTTTTTAAAAGCCTCCCACGTATCAAATGTGGATTTACCCTCAAACAGCTGCTCCCAATCCACATTCCCCAGCTCCTCCCGAATTTTGCTATAGTTGGCCTTCCCCCAATTTAGCACTTTTCCTTTAGGACCACTCTCGTCTTTGTCCACAAATGTTGTAAAACTTACGGAATTGTGATCACTATTCCCAAAGTAATCCCCTACTGCGACTTCAACCACCTGGCCCGGCTCATTCCCTGACACCAGGTCCAGTATGGCCCCTTCCCGATTTGGATTATTTACATACTGCTCTATAAAACCCTCCTGGATACTCCTTACAAATTCTGCTCCATCTAAACCCCTAACGCTAAGTGAATCCCAGTCAATGTTGGGAAAATTAAAATCTCCCGTCACCACCACCGTGTTGCTCCTACATCTTTCCATAATCTGTCTACATATTTGTACCTCTATCTCACGCTCGCTGTTGGGAGGCCTGTAGTACAGCCCCAACATTGTTACCGCAGCCGTCCTGTTTCTGAGCTCTGCCCATATTGCCTCACTGCTCAAGTCCTCCATAGTGCCCTCCTTCAGCACAGCTGTGATATCCTCTTTGACCAGTAATGCAACTCCTCCACCCCTTTTACCTCCCTCTCTATCCCGCCTGAAGCATCAATATTCTGGGATATTTAGTTGCCAATCTTGCCCTTTCCTCAACCAAGTCTTAGTAATAGCAATAACATCATACTCCCGGGTACTAATCCAAGCCCTAAGTTCATTTGCCTTACCTATTACACTTCCCGTATTAAAACAAATGCACCTCAGACCACCTGCCCCTTTGCGTTCATCATCTGCTCTCTGCCTATTCTTCCCCTTATCCACAGTGACTTCATTATCTAGTTCCTTACAGGCTTTAATTACTACCTCCTTACTGTCTACTAGCCTCCCCATTTGGTTCCCATCCCCCTGCCACATTAGTTTAAACCCTCCCCAACAGCGTTAGCCAAAGCACCCCCTAGGACATTGGTTCCAGTCCTGCCCAGGTGTAGACCGTCTGATTTGTAATAGACCCACCTCCCCGAGAACCGGCCCCAATGTCCCAAAAATCTGAACCCCTCCCTCCTGCACCATCTCTCAAGCCACTCATTTATCCTGCCTATTCTTTCATTTCTACTCTGACTAGCACGTGGCACTGGTAGCAATCCTGCGATTACTACCTCTGAGGTCCTACTTTTTAACTTGGCTCCTCCCTCCCTAAATTCTGCTTGTAGGACCTCATCCCATTTATTACCTATATCATTGGTGCCTATATGCACCATGACAGCTGGCTGTTCACCCTCCCCCTTCAGAATGTCCTGCAGTCGATCTGAGACATCCCTGACCCGTGCACCTGGGAGGCAACATACCATTCGGGAGTCTCGTTTTCGACCACAGGACCGCCTATCTACTCCCCTTACAATTGAATCCCTTATGACTATAGCCCTTCCACTCTTTTTCCCGCCCTTCTGGGGAGCAGAGCCAGCCATGGTGCCATGAACCTGGCTTCTGCTGCCTTCCCCTGGTGAGCCATCACCCCCAACAGTATCCAAAACAGTATACCTGTTTTGGAGGGAGATGACCACAGGGGACACGTGCACTGCTTTCCTGCTTTTTTTCTCCCTTTTGGTCATTCATTCCCTTTCTCCCTCAACAATCCTAATCTGCGGTGTGACCAATTTGCTGAACGTGCTATCCACGACTTCCTCAGCATCGCGGATGCTCCAAAGTGAGTCCATCCACAGCTCCAGAGCCATCATGCGGTCTAACAAGAGCTGCAGCTGGACACATTTCCTGCACGTGTAGGTGTCAGGGACATCAGCCGCGTCCCTGAGCTCCCACATTGAACAAGAGGAGCATAACACGGGTCTGGGATCTCCTGCCATTTTTACTCTTAAGCTTAGCTTAGTCCTACTATAATATCAAATACTAGATAAATGATACCAATCACTCTACTTACCAGCACACGATAAAAAGAAAAGAAAAAGAAAATCCTTACCTTATCAACACACCACAAAGTCTTTTTATTTGGTTAGAGGAGGAGAGCGGGTGGGAGACACTACACATGTAGTGTCTCGGGTTTAGCCACTGCCCAAATATATCAGTTCACTCACCTTTCCAGAGCGCAATTCGACCGCTCTCACTCAGCTCTGCTGCCGAAATGAAGAACTTACCTTCCCAGCAGCCCCCTGGTCCTCGCTCTCACCGCTCCCGCTGCTGCTGCAAAAGTGGAGGCCGCTGATTCCACGAGGTAAGCATTTAAATGGGAAACTTACCTCCTGGCAGCCCCCTGGTCCTCTCTCTCACTGCTCTCCCTGCCGCTGCAAAAATGGTGGGAGATTCAGTGATGAATGCCAAGGGACGGTGGTTAGATTGCCTCTTATTGGTGATGGTCATAGCCTGGCAGCTGTGTGACTCGAATGCCATCTGTCAGCCCAAACCTGGATATAGTCCAGATCTTGTTGTATCTGAACACGGACTGCTTCAGATTCTGAGGAGTTGTGAACAGTGCTGAACATTGCGCAATTGTCGACGAACATCCCCACTTCTGACCTTACGATGAAGGGAAGGTCATTGATGAAGCAGCTGAAGATGGTTTGGCTGAGGACCCTGAGGAACTGTTGCAGAGATGCTCTGGAGCTGAGATGATTGACCTCCAACAACCACGACCATCCTCCTATATGTCAGGTATAACTCCTGAGTTTGCCCCTTGGTACCGATTGATTCCAGTGTTGCTAGGGCTTCTTGATGCCACACCTGGTCGAATGCAGCCTTGATGTTATGGGCTGTCTTTGTCACCACACCTCTGGGATTCAGCTGTTTTGTCCATGTTTGAACCAAGGCTGTAATAAGGTCAGGAGCTGAGTGGCCCTGGCGGAACCCAAACTGGCCGTCACTGAGCAGGCTATTGCTGAGCAGGTGTTGTTTGATAGCAATTTTGATGACACCTTCCATCACATAATTGACAATCGAGAGTAGACTGATGGGGTGGTAATTGGCCGGGTTGGATTTGTCCTGCTTTTTATATACAGGACATATTTGGGCAATTTTCCACATTGTTGGGTAGATACCAGTGTTGTAACTGTACTGGAAGAGCTTGGCTAGGGGAGCAGCAAGCTCTGGAGCACAAGGCTTCAGTACTATTGCCGGAATGTTGTCAGGGCCCGTAGCTTTTGCAATGTCCAGTGTCTCCAACCGTTTCTTGATATCATGTGGAGTGAATCGATTTGGCTGAAGACTAGTATCTATAATGCTGGGGACCACTGGAGGAGGCCGAGATGGATCATCCACTTGGCACTTCTGGTTGAAGATTTCTGTGAAAGCTTCAGCCATATCTTTTGCACAGATGTGCTGGGCTCTTCCATCATTGAGGATGGGGATATTTGTGGAACCTCCTCCTCCAGTGAGCTGTTGTCCATCACCATTCACAACTGGATGTGGCAGGACTGCAGAGCTTTGATTTGATCCATTGGTTGTGGGATTGTTTAGCTCTGTCTATCACTTGCTGCTCATGCTGTTTGGCATGCAAGTAGTCCTGTTTGGTGGCTTCACTAGGTTGACACCTCATCTTCAGGTATGCCTGGTGCTACTCCTGGCATGCCCTCCTGCACACTCCATTGAACCAGGGTTGATCCACTGCTTGATGGTAATGGTTGAGTGGAGGATATGCTGGGCCATGAGGTTACAGACTGTACTGGAGTACAATTCTGCTGCTGTTAATGGCCCACAGCGCCTCATGGATACCCAGTCTTGAGTTGCTAGATCTATTTGAAGTCTGTCCCATTTAGCACAGTGATAGTGCCACGTAACACAATGGAAGTTGTTCTCAATGTGATGGCAAGATTTCATCCCTACAAAGACTGTGAGGTGGTCACTCTTACTGATACTGTCATGGACAGATGCAACTGCAGGTCATAGATTAGTAAGGATGAGATCATGTATGTTCTTCCCTGTTTTTGGTTCCCTCACCACCTGCTGCAGACCCAGTCTAGCAGCTATGTCTTTTAGGACCTGACCAGCTCGATCAGTAGTACTGCTGCTGAGCCACCGTTGGTGGTGGACATTGAAATCCCCCACCCAGAATACGTTTTGTGTCCTTGCCATCCTCAGTGCTTTCTCCAGGTGTTGTTCAACATGGAAGAGTACTGATTCATCAGCTGAGGGAGGACAGTATATGATAATCAGCAGGTTTCCTTGCCCATGTTTAACCTGAAGTCATGAGAGTTTGTGGGGTTCTGAGTTAATATTGAAGCCTCCCAGGGCAAGTCCATCTCAACTGTATGCCACTGTGCTGCCCCCTCTGCTGTGTTTGTCCTGCAAATAGGACAGGACATATCCAGGGATGGTGATGGTGGTGTCTGAGACATTTTCTGTAAGGTATGATTCTGTGAATATGACTATGTCAGGCTGTTGCTTTACTCGTCTGTGAGACAGCTCTCCCAATTTTGGCATTAGCCCCCAGATGTTAGTGAGGAGGACTTTGCATGGTCAACAGGGCTGTTTCTGCCATTGTCTTTTCCGGTGCCTAGGTCGATGCCAGGTGATCCGTCCGGTTCATTTCTTTGAGACTTTGTAGCGATTGGTACAACTGAATGGCTTGCTAGGCCATCTCAGACGGCAACAGAGAGTCAACCACATTGCTGGGGGTGTGGAGTCACAAGTAGGCCAGACCAGATGAGGATGGCAGATTTCCTTCCCTGAAGGACATTAGTGAACCGGATGGGTTTTTCCAACAATTGACAATGCTTTCATGGTGATCAGTAGATTGTTAATTCCAGATTTATTTTTATTGAATTCAAATTCCACCATCTGCCATGGAGGAGTTTGAGCCCAGGTCCCTAGAACATTAACTGAGTTTCTGGTTTTATAGTCTGGCGATAATACCAATAGGCCTAATTTTTAAATGTTTCGATTGATTTTGCCTCACCTTCTGGCAGTACTTTTCAGACTCTAACCACTCATGTGGAAATATTTTTCCTCGTAGTATTCTTGTTTCTTTTACTAATTACTAAATAATTCTTGTTTTTTTTTGAGTGGGAGCATTTTCTTCCTATCTGCTCTTTCCAGACATCTCATTCCTTTAAATATTTCCATCAGATCTCCTCACAGACTTGACAAAGGAAAACAGTCACAACTTCTCAAATCTATTTCCATAACTGAAATTGCTTAGCCACAAGCTATACTGTTACTACTGCCAAGATAAGTAGAAGATTTAGTCATCATTGTTAGTATACCATTTCAATAATCACAATGTTGGAGCTCAACTGAAGAAGACAACAGTGATTTCCTGACGCTGTGAGTGGTCCACAGTAAAGTCTCATCCAGAGCATCCATTTGTAATAAAGATTTCCTAGTTTTCAGTTCATTTTTTGTTTGACTGTTGCGGCTTCAGATTTTGTTGTATGTGCTTACTGTAGTTTTAATCTGTTTTTCCATTATGAAATCTGCTGGGCTATTACCTGCAGTTGGAATTGGAAATGTTCTGTAACTCAGTAACACTAAGAAAAGATCCTCATTTCAGAATTCAATTTGCACTTGGTGTGACAGGCCTTTGTCAGCAATGCCAATCATAATTTTCATCTGAATGTGCCAGTTTTTGTCTGATCCAAATGCAATGTGTGGCCAATTCCTAATAATTTTGAAAGGCTTATCCTACAGTTTTTTTCTCCTATTCTGATTGCATTGGTGGGAAAGTTCTCCCACCTAACTTATTCTCAAAATCACAAAGCAATAATCAAACTTAAAGTCTTAGTCGGGTTTTAGCATTAGTTTTATACAGTAATTTTTACTGATCTTCTGACTCAAATGTGAAAGATTTCTCTTATGTTCTCTTTCTTGAATTATAACACAAACTAGAGCATGAAGCCGTACATCATCATAGTGAAACATTGCCACAGGTGGGCCTGTGAATCTCTGTGCTTGGCATGGCCTATTACGAAGCTTACTGATGGTCAAACAGAAAATGCTGAATGAGATGTAGTTTCTTTCATAAATTACTTTTGGTGGTTAATTCCTCAGCCATTTAGATTACTGATGCAATTCCAACAGGGTAAATTGTAGAGTGTCTGTTGGATGCTCTACTCACCTGTATTATTGATATGTCACCCTGCGCTAAATGCAATTTAAGTTCATCGGCGTAAAGTTACAGCAATCCTGGAACACGTGGCACGAAGAGTGGAAACCCAGAGCACCAAGTATAAAAGGCTCACCCTTAAAGTAGGATTGGAATGGTAAGCCTATGTTGTCGAAGGTAGCTTTAGAGGTGTTATTATAATCGGCCCTGAAAAATAGTGACTTATTTTAAAATTGAAAATCGGTCTCTAGTAAACAGTATCATTTAAGCAGCTGTACATGGCAGAAAAAATCAGCATCTAGCAAGCAGGGTGAACATCACCTCATTTTCCAATTAGTTATTTTTGGACTCAACATTCAATTCAACATGTTCAGTCCATGAACTCTCTGCTGCATTTTGATTGCCCCCGTCTGACACCCCATCTCTTGTTTTCATGTTATTGCTTCTCATCAGAAACGACCTTCATTCTGCATTTAACAATCACCCAGCACCATTGCTTTGTTCCTTCAATATTAATATGACCACTCCCTTTGCCATTTTTTCAATGACAATTTGGGGCCTGAATCTAAGTTTAGCTAAGTGTCACTTTCATTGAATTTCATGGAGGGTTTCTCTCCATTAGGCCCAATGAGATTGCTCACTTTGTAATCAATAAGTTACCTCAAAGATGACCAACCAAAACCCCTGTGGTTCTCCTCTCTTCTGATGCTAGTATGATTTTCCCACCGACCCTGGCTTGAAGAAATCACCATTCAACAGATATCCTGGAATGGAGTGGCATCCCTGCCACCTATGCCATCTTTAAAAGGATGTTGCACACTTGGATGAGCACTGGCATTCCCAAGCTGCCATATACAGTTAATTCCTTTTTCCCTGAATGAGCCAGACTAGGGAAAATTGACATCCTGCTTTGCAGACAGGGAACTAGTGGAGTATTAAGGATGAATAATATAATCAAGTAGAGTCATGAAGGGAAAATCACACAGGGAAATTTATTAGAGTATTTCGAGGAGATAATAAACAGGCTAGATAAAGGCAAACCAGTAGATGTAATATCTTTCAATTTCCAAAAGGCTTTCAATAAGGTGCCACGCATAAGGCCAATTGATTGGAGAAGGTCCCAAGGATGTTGGGGGTAATACATGAGCATAGACAGAGGATTGGCTAACTAACTGAAGACAGAGATTTGGACAGGGGGATTATTTTCAGGATGGCATCTGCAATGGGATATAGACAAGTTAAGTGAGTCAGCATACAACTTGATAAACATAAATGTGGGAAAATGTGAAATTAAGCACTTTGGCAAGAGCAATAGAAGGGCTGATTACAATTTGAAAAGAGAAAGGCTACAGAAATCTGGCAGCACAGAGGAGAATTTAGAGGCTGCTGGCATTGACCCCTGAGGCACACCACTATTCACAGGCCTCCAATCCAACAAGCATCCTTCCACTATTACTCTCTGCTTCCTACCATCAAGCCAATTGTGTATCCAGTTTGCCAGCTCTTCCTGGATTCCATGCGATCCACCCTTCCAGAGCAGCCTACCATGTGGTATCTTAGCAAAGGCCTTACTGAAATACATATAGACCACGTCTACTGCCCTGGCCTCATCAACCTTCCTAGTTACTTCATCAAAGAACTCTAACAAATTTGTGAGACATGATCTTCCACACACAAAGCCATGCTGTCTACTTCTAAATGCATGTATATCTTATCCCTAAGAATCTTCTCAAGTAACTTACCTACCCCAGATGTTAAGTCTACTGATCTATAATTCCCAGGATTTTCTTTGCAGCCGTTCCTGAATAAGAGCACAACATTCACTACCCTCCAGTGTTCCAGGACCTCACCCATGGCTAGTGATGATGCAAATATATCAGCCAGGGTCCCGGCAATTTCTTCTCTAGCCTCTTGCAGGGTTCTTGGATATATCTGATCAGGACCAGGAGATTTATCTACCTTCATGCATTATAATACTTCCCTCATCTCTTCTACTGTAATATGGGAGGTTAGGGTGGTATTAGTGATTCTCCATACAAGTTTCTAATCATAGAGATGCTGTTTGTAGAATGATCCTGTAGATCTTACAGTACCTGGATCAACAAAAACATTATTTGATATCAAGAATCAGTTGTGTTGCCCATCACTTTCACACATTGAGCAGATTTAAGAAAGGAGAGTATTTCATTTAAATAGTATATTACAGGTTCTTATTCAGTTCAGAATGTAACAATGACAATGTAACAGAAAGTGTAAGAAGTTGGAGGAATTAGGATTATTGACCTGGATTAAGATTATTGATCTGCACGCTAAACTGCAGACATTGTGCAATGTAAGGGAGAAAGAGAAACTCCTGGACATTTTGTTCCAGAAAATGATCGCACCACTTAGAACAGGGTTATCAGTAGTCTAGGACAAGAAGATGTGACCATAAGTGAGGCAGGTAAAAGCAGCAGGCAGACAATAGTGGAGCACCCTCAGACTTTGCAATTTTCAAACAGATTTGAGGTGCTCAAGGTGGTTGAGTAGACTGGCCATGATACTGTGGCTCAGGAAACCATTCAAGTTGGAAGAGCAAAAAGAAATGTTGCAATAGTCGGGCTCAGTATAGTGCGGGGATTAACATTGTTCCCTGTGGTTATGCTGTCCTTCCCAGAGCCAAGGTACAGGGCAACTGCTCAGGACTGGAGTTGGACGGGCAGGATCCAGTTGTCAGGACCCATTTCCAAACACATAAGCAAAAGAGTGAAGGAGGTTTTGCATAGCCAGTGTGAGGATCCAGACATCAATTTAAGAAACAGAACCTCAAAAATCATAATCTCTGGATTATTACCTGAGCTAAGCGCAAGTTGGCATAGGTTTTGATGGAGTTAATATTCATATTCATTGCTCACCAATTCCATTGACGCCACATACAGTCTGTGGGTGGAGACAAGAGATTCTGCTCTCGGTTCGGGAGGGAATGTAAATATCTGGAACAGTTTTCTTAAGTCCTCACAATCATGCCTAACCAAATGTAATTGTACTTATTGCTATCATGCAATAAACCTTTTTAATCTGAGAACAGTGTCTCTTGTGTAGATATGCTACAACAGTGCATCCTCTACCACTAGTCACTAGATAGGCCCAAGAAAAAGCAAAGACAAAGGAGAATTGGTGGCAGTGAACTCTGGCAAGCAATCCTTACTCAGTACCACACAGTAGTAAAGATAACAAATACCCATCAGGTACTGTAAGTGGTAAGTGGTAAAATGCCACAACTGGGCAAACGTGCCTGAGGGAAAAAAAGGTTCACAGCAGTGAGCTTACCTAACGGTCAAGAGCAATGTGTAGTTTTGCTGGGTTGCCCTGAATATATATAATATTAACATGTAAATAAATAAACGACAGATGCATTCCAAAATATGTCATTATTCACAGTCAGTGGCATTGTTTCTGTTTCCAGCAATTTTGTAAAACAGCAAAACATCTCTGCCAACAAATGTGTAAAGTTACAAACATGTGCTGCTGTTAGCTGGCCACCAGCACTAGCTTGCTTTTGGGCTGAATATTTAATCAGGAAGTTGTCAGCGATACATATTTTGAAGTCTGATATCTGTGACATGCCTAATTTATGGCAGCTCCTGAGAAATATCATTCAAATATGTCCAAATTGATTTTTTTTTTGATCTCAGCGTATCAGGCTTATTTCATATGCTTTCTCAATATGAATGAAACTGAGCCTTGAAGTCTGAGCCTCGGTGGAAATTTATACAAAATCACATTGAAATGCATCTGTCGGAGAATTCCCAGTGCTTCGTTGTTTGTATCTAAATAGAAGTCTGAATGGCAATTGCAGGCTGAATTGGATGCCTGCTGCTGTCATCAGGAATTAAACCATGCACAAGAAGTCAATCATCAGCGTCAGTAAGAGGCTCAGGATCCAAATGACGGCAAATTACCATAACAGTAAATAGAACACTGCTGCTTAGCCACTGATATACTTGCAGCCAAGGCTGAGTTATACACGTTGGAAGCCCAACGAGAAATTATTCCAGCACTGCATATTAATCCTTTCACTTGTGGTGTAAATCTGAAAATAAGCTTAAATTAACTGCCCCAAAGACAGAATGGACCTGTATCTAGGATTATGTTGGAGTTCCTTTTGCATTTTGCAGAATCAATACAAATTTATAACCATGTGACACTCTATGAATAAAGTTTATTCAGATTTTGTATGACTGCATGAAACAAAGGAGGTGTACAGCCTCATACTGAACACCACAAATATATGCCACCCATTTTTAACCCTGAATGCTATGATCCAACTCATCATATGAATTATCTACAGTTCATCTAAATTATTATTAATACAACATGTGGTTGGGAATTGGTCACTATCTTATGAAACACTATTTTTTTTCATTTTTAATTTTTAAATTTTCTGGATCTTCATGACTTGGGTTTTATCTTTGGATCAGTTTCTGGAAATGTCTTGTTCCTCCCAGCACCAATTACTAAGTCCCCCTTGTCCAAGTCGTCTCTCTCTCTCTCACACACACACACACACACACACACACTCCATTAAATAATAACTATATAACTGCATATCAAATGAGCGTGAGCTCATAACATTTAGAAATTTACCACACTGAAGTAAGCCAATGGGCCCGTGACACCAGTTTGAACTCTCTGAAGTTAGAATCTCTTTTACTCTCTGGCCTTACTCCCGAAACCTTTCCTTTTTTCTTGTTTTCAATAGCTTTAAGAGGAGGAAAGTTGAGGACACATGTTGGGCAGATGACATTGCATCTTAAAATAAAATAAAAACTGTGCATGCTAAATATCTGAAACAAAAACAGGAATTGCTAGAGAAACTCAGCAGATCTGGTTTCAGTACTGAAGTCGAGTCACTGTACTTGAAATATTAACTCTGCTTTTTCTCCACAGATGCTGCCAGATCTACTGAATTTCTCCAGTAATTTCTGTCATTGCATCGTAGTTGGCCAATTTGGTCATTTATTTACACTGACTCTTGTGTACAGATGGATAACATACATGTAACAAACTGGTTGACAATGCATCAGAAGTCTATTTCACAGCAATTTTTGTTCTGTTTAAGTCAATATGAAATAAACGTGAGGCAGATTGCAAAATGGCCTGCCAACACACTTCATCCCAAACTAAATTTAGATTCCAGAGTCTGTTTTCTGGGTCTGTTTCAAACAATCTGCCAGTACTGAACTTTGTTGATTTCTGCAGTCAGAAGGTTCCAATACATGGATGGCCTTGTCACTGGCTGTTATGATTAAAACTGCTTGAGCTATTAGGAACAGACTTCTTCCAACAAAATCTATGTCACATTTCCTGACCTTCAATTCACAATTGAGTGAGACAGGCTACTGATGCATTGCTTGCCAGGTTTGGGCATATCAACACACTTTCTCTGCAGTTCTGTCACATCCAGTTATGAGTGGTGGTGGGCAATTAAACAACAAATGTCAAGGACAGTCTTCAAACATCCTCGTTGATGGACAAGTTCAGTACATCAGTGGAAAAGACGATGCCGAAACATTTTCATGTGCTGAATGGGCATCTCATTTCAGCCTTCTCTTGTGGTGTCTAACCTCTTGGATGCTGTTGTTTAGCCAATTGGATTGACTTTGCATGATATTCGTTGGGAGCAGCAATCACTCACGAGTTTGATTGTCTACCTAGGAAATTCTGTGTCGTTGGTCTTGCGTTCTGTGTGTCCTTGCTTGTCTGATGAGCTTGATCCCAGAGTCACATCCCCAGACACACATTTGGCGGCCACACCAGGGGATCGAATTAGTCCTTGGCCTTGAGATCTTTGGCATTCCTTTGTCCCGTTCTTTTTCTGTGCTTCCTATTGCCTCTAGGTGTTCTCAAAGAATTGTGTCTGTTAATACAGGAGATTCCTCCAAGCCTGTTTTTTTCTGAACAAAGTCTCCCATGCGTTGACATCTGTGTTGCATTTCTTGTGGGAAACCTTCAGGGAGTTTTGAAATGCTTTCTTTGTCTTCCTCTTGTTAGAGTGTCTTTCTTAAGCTGGACAAGGAGGATTTGCTTTGGTTTTAAGAAAAAGGCTAAAGGCACTGGACACTGTAAAGACTGTGGCACGTTATAATGTTCCAGCACTTGTAACAAAGACTTGTGCTCTAGAACTCAGGTATGATAACCAACCTGTTCCAGTAAAATTAGAACACTAATACCTACCAAATAACGTGAGAAATTGCCCAAGATATGCCTTGTCCCTCGCTCTCACACACACACACACAAACACACACACACGCACACACACACACACAGACACACACACACACAGAGAGGGAGAAACTACCTCCATCTGATCAGTTACCATCCTATTGGTAACTGTCTCATCAGAGCAATGATATAAGGTGTCATTGTCATTATGTCATACACAAAGGACAGTTGGATCTTGGCCTTGTTACAGTCTCAGCATAGGATAAGAGTGATTGCCCATGACATTAAGGCGAGTGGCCAAGTGTGGCTTCAAGGTGCAAAAGCAAAATACAAGTCAATGGGAATCAGGATAAGCATCCTTCACTAGCAGGCATCATACCTAGACAATGGAGGATAATTATTGGGAGCCAATCATCTCACCCCAGAACGTTACTAAATGAATTACTGTCAATACAAATGCAGAAATTGCTAGAAAAGCTAAATAGGTCAAGCAGCATCTGTGGAGACAAATCAGAGCTAACATTTCGGGTTCAATGATCCTTCTTCAGATTTGACAATAGTTAAGAAAAGGTTGGCATATGTGCTGAAGATGGAGTGGGAGGAGGGGAGAGGAGTAAACAATAAATGGAGATGGAACTCAGAGAGAGAACAATAGTTGGATAAACAAAGGAATAGATTAAGGTCAGCCTGGGGGGATCAATAGCTGCTAATGGAGACAACAAGTAGCTGATAATAGGTTGTTTATGGTAGTACCCCATGTGATGACAGGGCCTGGTGTGTGGTTTTGGGGTAAGGACATGGAATAAGGAGCTCAGGCCCTAAAATTATTGAAATCAAGATTGAGCCCT
The DNA here is from genome assembly GCF_021869965.1 of Rhincodon typus. Taxonomy (NCBI): domain Eukaryota; kingdom Metazoa; phylum Chordata; class Chondrichthyes; order Orectolobiformes; family Rhincodontidae; genus Rhincodon; species Rhincodon typus. The sequence continues at coordinate 47,238,321 of NC_063336.1, forward strand.
CAAGCGGAGAATGACATGCTGTTCTTCCAGTTTGCGCTGAGCTTCAATGGAGCACTGCAGCAAGCCTGAGACAGAGATGTTGGCCAGGGAACAGGGATGGTGTGTAGATGTGGCAGGCAATTGGAAGCTTAGGGTCATTTTTGGAAAGTGGTCGCCCAGTGTATAGGAGATCACATTGTGAGCAACAAATACAGTAGAGTCATAGAGCACAGAAACAGACCTTTTGGTCCAATGTGTCTCCGCCGACCAGACATCCCAATGTGACCTACTTTCATTTAGCAGCAGTTGGCCCATATCCCTCAGAACCCTTCCTATTCATGTACCCATCCAGGTATCTTTTAAGTGTTGTAATTGTACCAGCCTCTACCACCTCCACTGCCTCGTTCTATACATGCACCACCCTCTGCATGAAAAAGTTTCCCCTCAGGTCCTTTTTAAATCTTTGCCCTCTCACCTTAAACTTATGCTGTCTAGTTTTTGACTCTCCCACCCTACAAAAAAGACCTTGGTTATTCACCCTTTTCATGCCCTTCATGATTTTATAAACCTCAGTAAGGTCACCCCTAAGCCTCCAATGCTCCAGAGAAAAAAGCCCAGTCTATTCAGCTTCTCCCTATAAGTCAAACCCTCTAGTTCCAGCAGTATCCTTATAAATCTTTTCTGCAACTCTCAAGTTCAACAACATCTTTCAGAATAGACTGAGTGAAGTGCAGGTAAAGCACTACTTCATCCGAAGGGTGGGTCCAGGGCCTTGGATGCTGAGGAAGGACGTAGTAAACAGGCAGGTGCTGAACCTTCTGCAATTGTATGGGAAGGTACTGTGAGGCTGTGGGGAGGCGTTGGGAATGGAGGACAAGTGGACGAAGATGTGTCAGAGGGAAGAATCCTTATGAAAGGCTGACAAAGGAGGCAAGGGTAATATGTGCCTGGTGGTGGCATCCCACTGGAGGTGGCAGAATTGGCAGTTAATGATCCTTTGGATATGAATGCTGGTGGGGTGGAAAGTGAGCCAGAAGGACGCAATCACTGTTGTTAGAGGGAAGAGAACGAGTGAGAGCCAGAGTGCGGGAGATCGGTCGGGCACAGCTGAGGTCCCTGTCAACCATGGTGCTGTGGAATCCTCGGCTGAGGAAGAGGGTAGACATTTCAGAGGCCCCCTTGTCATGAGGCGTCATTAGAACACATGCAATAAAGATGGAGAAATTGGGAGAATGGAATGGAGTCTTTACAGAAAGCAGGGTGTGTGGATGCATTGTCTGGGAAACTGTGGGACTCAGTGGGTTTGTAATGGAGTTATTTGCAATATTGTCCTAGGCCCAGGCAACTACTATTGCGATATCAGTGACCTTCCTTCCTTAATAAAATAGGAAGCATGATATGTTTATTATCACACATGACTGCTCAGATATTGGAGTAGTCAGTGCACACATGCAAGAAAATCTGGACAACATTGCGATTTGAGCTGTTAAGTGTCAAGAAACACCCATACCCACACCCACACCCACACGCACACCCACACCACAACACACAATGTAAGGCAATGACCATCTTCAAGTAGAGAGAAGCTTCCCCTCTCCTTTTGGCACCACTAGCATCACAGAAAAACATTATTAACAACTTTAACCATAACCATAAACGTAACTTAACAACAGTTAAATATGGTTTCTGTAAAAGCAGATTAGAAGATAGGCTTAACTTCAGATCTAGAATCTGACTGCATCACATTTGTCTTCCATTTTTCTTACAAACTTCTCCCTTCAACACGCCCCTCCCCCCATTCCCGACCCCAGCCCACAACAGGCTTGTTTGTTTATGTTTTGTTTACTTTTCTCAGCCGAGACAACCATTTTCACCTTCCACTCCTTAATTCACCTTCATTTTTATTTCCCTTTCATCCCTATTAGCAACGCCTTTGTCTTTTGCGTCGGTCCTGCATAACACTCGTCCCCCTGTCTCCTCCAATGTCTCTGTCAAATGTATAAAAGCCATCATTTTCCAGAACCTTTCAGTTCTGAAGAAGAGTTGTGGCATTTGAAGTCATACCTGGGTTTGATAGAGTGAATATGGAGAAACTATTTTTGCACTAGCGGGTGAAGGAAGGGTGAGTAGAGGAAAGCTCGCTGACATTGCAGACATGTGGAGAGTATACAGACACTCCAGCTGGTGGTGACAATGCTCAATTTTCTGCAGAATCGATCCGTGGAGCCTGAATACAGTGTTCCTGTACCCTCCAGTCCTCTAACTTCCAGCTGTCTATAATAATCAAAAGTCGGGATATACACAGTGGATAACCATTACAATGTTTTCCTGTTCTCAATGTATATAAAAAGACAGGGGAGCTCACAATATTACCTTCAGTGCCCAAACTCTGGAAGGCAATACTGACAAAAGAATTTTGCTGAAAATTAGGAATTAGAAAAAAAAAGAACAATTTTCAAGCTACTGAGACGTAGTTCCATTGATTTAATAGTTCCTTCGCCAATGCATCAGGCTATGACGCAAGTGATAATGACAAATCAGAACAGTATTAGGTTGCCTGCATCAACATCTTTCCAGTCTAAATGGCTAGACTGAGAATGCTGCTTAAATGCCAGAAGTTCAGATATTTTCTAGCCAACCCATTCAGAGATGTTATCGTACACCCCCGAGTAGGTGGGACTTGGCTCAGAGGTAGGGAACTCTACCACTGTCCCATAAGATCCACTGTGAGAAATTCATGGTTGTCATTCACTACAATGGTGTGTGTAGCTGTGATGATGACACTTTTTTTTTCTCAGTTGCAGAGCAATCTAGGAATCCCATCAAACGAGAATATGTTGGAAACAATTACATATGCATTTCGTTATTTTCTCAAAAGTTTATACTGGAAAATCTGCACATCATTGATATGCTATTACTATAGCATAACGTTTCAGCAACTTCCAGCACCATATCAATGGGCTGAAGCTAATTTTTTGGCTATGTGCATGTTGTTTCAGGCTTTTGGAAAAAATTCTTGCCATAAGGTACAGAGATTGCTACTTATAAATTACCAAAATGTCTTATACGTTACCTACTTGCCCCATGGCATTCCACATGTCCGATTCTAGCCCAATTTACCACATATTGTTCAGAGAACATTGGCTATCTGCACAAGATTGGCAGTCCTGGCATCTGTGCCATATTTAAAAGGCTGCTCTGCACCCACATGAGAATTGGCATTTTGAGGCTGCCCTGCATGGTCAGGGATGGAATCTGAACATGCTGGAAAAGAGGAAGATGGTGCTGTGATTCTTCAACAGGGACTTAGAGCGCCTGGTCGAGGGAGTGATGCAAAAGAGAAGAGACCTCTTCTAGAAGGATGGGCAGGTGAAGTTGCACCAGTAGACCTCGTTGTTCTCATCTGAGGTCACGACCCAGAGGTCAGTGCGGACTCACCAGTGTGGATAAATATCCATCAATGCCATTAAAAGGCCAATGATCTTCTCTGCTGTGCCAGGGTAAGTGCTACAATGTGCTGTTGGCCATCTCACACACATTCTACATCTGCTACTGCACCCACCTCCAAAGAAAGCTCGTACTCTGCCACTCTCACTGTTGCCTGCAATTTTTCCATGTGTTTGCTCTCATTTCTCCCTCAACCTCCCATGTCCTGCATGCTGCATCCTCACTCCCTCAAACACCTCTCTGCCTTTTGACCACCTGCACCACTTCTGACAGCTGTACCACCAACTTTCACCACATTCAATCCACTCATTCCAGGAAAGCTCAGCTCACAATAGGGCACAAAGGATATAGATGGATGGAATGGTGCCACAGAGAATCCTGGCCATCTGCAGCAGAAGACTGGGACTACTCCTTTGAGCATGCTGAAACATCTATCTCTTGCCAACCCGTAGTTTATTTCATCATCCTGTTAGTGGAGAAAACCACTTGTGGACTTCCTATATAGTAGCAGCACAAGGCAGCTAGCTTCATTTTTGCTCAGATTTCTGAGGCATTTTCCCAGGGTAATCTGAGGTAGACTGGAAGTGCTTCAGAGCCAGATATGGCGGGTGTAGTCTCTTTCTGGAGTTTTCACAATATACTATATATGATGATTTGATGAAGATATTTGTTTTCTCCACTAATAGGAAGTCGCTGTCAAGCTAAAAAGACATTTTATCTGTACACCAGTGAATAATGTGATGTATGAGCTCCAGTGCCAGTGTGATACCATGTATGTTGGCTATACTTCCTAATGACGAGCAGACCATACCAAACAACAATGTCCCATTGGCCATTCACAGCTGGCAGCATGCCCATTATGCTCAACCAGCCCATGCCTATGAGCCTCAGGAAAGTTAGACAGGATTACCATTAGACATGATTCTTCTGTTGGAAATCATTTATTAAATATTCTGGAATTACAGCAGGAACCAACTTTAAGATCATCAGCCAGGCCCACAATGTCATGAATGTGTATGTTCTAGAAGCCGAATACATAAATAATCAGCACTCAGAGTCCTGTAGGTGAAAGGAATTTGTACAAACATCACACCTTTAGAAAAAGAGGAGTCATGGAAACAAAACAAACTCTACTGCATCGCCATAACAATGCCCTGACCAATCAGAATCAACTTGCTTGATCTGAGGATTAAGATTGATAGTTAGTTGTTCTTGAGGCATCTCCTTGCAAATCATGATCAAACTAATCAGTAACCCCTTCACATTCTGTAGAAAATGGTATCAGTTGTTTACAAATCTGCATTTTTGTTATTTAACTTATTTTTCCTAATCAACATGTTCAGTGATGTTGTTACTCAACTCTGGAGTAGCTAGGACTTGAACCTAGGTTTCTGACTGTAGGGGGCAGAGATTCAACCTCTGCACCGCAAGAGCCCCTCACATGTCTGTCTCTTGCATTCCAGTTTTGATAAGTGCAAGGTGAAAAGTTTCAACTTTGAGTCTCATTCAAGTAATATAAAAGAGAAGAGCTTCTCTAATTACCAATGTTTCTTTCTCAAGATTGAAGGATAGAGATGTTTTATTGTGTGTTAACAGATATTCTGTTGAAAGGATTTTTAAAAAGAAAATATATAAAATAGATTACTTTTAGTCACTAGACAGGGAGCTGGGGTTGAATTGGAAAGTTAGACACGAGCTAATTCATCATGTATTGCATTCAGCACTACATTGATCTGGTGATATATTGCTCTTTTATATTGGAACTTATATAGAGACACATCCATTGCAGCAAAACTAAATTCACAAAAGCTTTTTCGAGAAGACGAAATCCTGATAAATCCAGAAAACCTTTGATTTTTCTTCATTTCAGCCAGTAGCAAATAGTTGTATCATAATCTTATGAATAACATTGCTCCCAATATCTTCACAGCAATAAAATGATGTCAGTGCATGGAGATTTGAATCCTCAAAAATGGTTTTGCTTTGCTAATGGTACTGAATATTATATATAATAGAAAATAGAGATATGTGATAGATCTACATGGAACATCTAGCTATCAAAGTTCAGAGAAATACATGATTCATATTAATCATATTTTCAAGAAATAATTGTTAAAGTTTCCCATCTTTATCTCAGTGGAACATAACTTACATTCTGAAAACAGCAGAGAGACTGTAGAAAATGTATCTTTTTTATAATTAAACAAGAGTCTCCACAGCGACACAATCCAGGATAGCACCTCTGTGGGAAAGTTACTAACTGTCACTGAAAGTCATCTTAAATCATTGTGTATGTGCTAATAATTTTAGCAATCAATAAGTGTGTCATGTTGCAGAATGGGCAAAATAGTATATAAACATGAAGACCCAGCTGAACCCCTAGCACAACGAAGCTTGTGACAACTAAAAATATTACTGATTGCTAGCAATATCATATTATAATTTGAGCTTCAAAACACAAACTTTCAACCTAATACCTTGTGTACACATGCATGGAGCAGCCTGATACAACGTTGGATGAAGTTTGGTCTTTTGAAATACTTATACTTTGTACAAACTCGGTGCATTAAAGAAACTGTGAGCATATGGCACTTATGGTATAAGTTGGTGTTGTTTTAATCACTGATAACTGTGTAAAGCATGAAATACTAGATCAGTTCTGATTGAAGATAAGAGAAAGAAAAGAAAATGAGGTACATAATAGGAATGATTCATGTTGTCTGTGTTGCAGCATTGGTATTAGTTAAAATGATCACCCCTGTGATCTATTTTCAATAAATAGATGCTTAAGTTTCTTTCTTGAAAACAACTTTGAGAAAGTGTTGAAGTTGCCATTGTTCTGTGGACTCTAGAGATCTCAATAATGACACAAATTGAGGAGATTAAGCATCTGTATAGTGTACAAAAATTGCTCTTGAGAAGTGATAACCCACATATCGATTGTTAGAAATATACTTTGACTAGTGGCTTGGTATTCAAATTTAAAAGTCAAAGCATTTAAAGACCCCTTAAGTAGGTGATTCTGCTTAAACTGTTATTGTAAGCTTATAGTGCTTGAGTACAAAAATGATAAACTTGAACAATTACTAGAGATTATAAAACAAATTTATGGAGAGTGCATTAAATTGAGTCCCATCAGCTGTAATTATTGTGTCAATTAGTTTCTCCCTTCTAGAACTGGTTTATATTAAGTAATTATAGGAAGTTATGCTATAGATTACTAAATATCTACACAGCTACGTAAAGTGGGTCTTCTTGACATTTTCCTGCTTGAATATACTCCATCTTACAATATGCTTACTTTGTCTCACATAATCAACGTATCCTTCCTGCAGTTATCAAGCTTTTATTTTTGTAATGCACATATTAGTAAATGAGGGAGGAGGAGACACATTCTTGGCTTTTCTTCATGTCACCAGTTTGGAGGACCCAGAAAACAGAACATGGTGGAGTGCCCGCAGTAATTGAAGGGACTGCAGTGTTCTGTCAGCTAGGGACATTTTTAAATATGTTTACATTTCAAGATACTACACTCTCCGACCTTATTCCAGACACCAGATGTTGATCAGTGTGGACACTGAAACAGAAACCTCGATATCTGAGCCTTTTGTATGAGCACCACTCTCTTACCCTATCCACTGGTATTAATATCTTCTAAAACGTAGGCTGCAACGTGCATATCCCCGGGCTATTTAGGACAGGATGTCCTAACATGGAATTTATTTTAGGTATAATACATCTGTTTAGCTTTGAGGGCTCTGGGCACCTCTAAGCCTGGAGACTATGTCAAGTGATTCTGCTTCAATATTGTATTACTCTCATTTCCAGAAAGAACAGCCTTCATGGCTCCAAAAAAATTATAAAATCATTTCATTATGGAGTACAAGTCATACTTCTTGGCTTGGATTCCCAAGGTGTGGCTCTCCCTGCAGCTACTTATTCTCAATGGTGTTACAGGCTGATGATCTTGTCCACTCCCACTGCTAGGCCAAAGGTGTCTTTACTATGGCTTGGTTTTGGCCCATCTCATCTGAATGAATGTTCTATGTTTTTCATTTGTTCCCTTTATAAGTATTATGTTAAAGTTGGTCAGTTTATCGGGCAGTCAGTAAATTGTCAGCAAATTGGTGAAACTATGGATTCCAGTTTCCTGCTAAAATTGAAAACCACTGGTAAAACATCTGGATCAGAATTCTCAAGTTATGAAACAAAGACTGCGAAAAAATGAAAAATATTACTTCTGCTGACCACAAAAAACTTTTTAAAATAACATTCCTTTGAGAAATTTTCAGCTTTTCATGCACAAGAATGTTTTCTTTAGTGAAATAATAAATGAGATGACTTGCAAAATGTATATATAACTCTGAACAGTTTAATAAAATATTATTATAGTTACCAAACAAGAGCCAATGTCAGCACCATTGTACTAATTTAGATATAAACATCTGCAATGGCTGTAACTTCATGTCATTTCAAAGCATATTATTACAACTGATGCGTTTGGTTTGAGAAGGATTTTGGAGGCAGCCCTCAATTTACTGTGCCAGGACTCCCTGAGTGAAGACTATTTCCCTTGACTGGATTGAAAAACCAATATGGCAAGTTTTGTTACTTTGTCTCTATACTATGTTCTGTATGTCAAGTAGTAATGTGAGTCTGGTATCACTGGCGGAGGAGTTAATCCGCAAAAAGGCAAGGCAAAGCAATGCAAGGCAGGGATGCTGTGACCATGCAAGAATGCTCAGAGTGAGTGAGCAATGGTGGCAAGTGAATATCTAACGCAGCCTAGTCCAATCAATGAATTGGGTGTGTGTCTCTGAATGCAAAATGTCCTTGCTGCAACATTACAATGCAAGTTGCCAATGCAGCCTGAGATGCATCACTGAAGTCAAAAAACATCCTGCGCGTGGACCAGACATGAACTATGACGGGACTTAGAGGCTGGCACATGTCTGGTGCCAATATCCATGGACATGGGGCATGTGTAGCTGGTGTCCATGGAGTGTGCCTGAGATGCTTATGTCTGGTGTCCAACATTGAGGTTTTCTGGTGCAAATAGCAAGTTAAACCTGCTAAGATCCTGGTCTGGTTTCCACATGTGAAATTTTCACAATGGCAAGTTTGCTTGGCAAGATGTCTAAGATCACCATTGGAATTTTAATGAGGTGAGTTGGACTGTTTAGAAGAAATACTGAGGGTTAATTGGCAACCTGCCTCTACCTAGTGAGAATCTTGCCAAGATGCAGCAAGATTGTTTCAACATCGACATGGTCGTGTGCCAAACATCTCACCTGATTCTGCCACACATCTTGCAATAGCCAACATCATCCAGAGCTCTATAACATTCCACCCACAGCTTTTAAGTTGTCAAGAACAATTGTTCTGTTAGAAACAAAATATTTAAGATAATGTCTAGAGTAAACACAGCAAAATGAAATAAAGAAAATAATTAGAATCTCATTTGGACTCCGAGATAAGGTTATAAATCCAGTTTGTGTTATGCATCATTCACGCTTGCTAACTTCTACAGCTAATAAAAGCAAGTTAAAAAGACAAAACAAACTTAAAAGTGGACCTAAAAATCTTCAAGACATGCAGATAATGAACTGTACTGCAAAAGCGGGCTGATATGAACTTTCATAACTTAATTGATGAAATTTGGCTAGTTCTGGAACTTTCTTTGCAGAGAGCAAGCCAAGCGTGCGTGGAGCTATACTATTCACTAAGTGCTACCATGTAGATAATACTGATTTCTTAGGAACAAAATGCTTTGCAGGTTGGATATGAGTAGCTCCTGTGTGCTTTTCTGTTGCTACCAATGCAACACTATCTATCCCTCTATTAAGGAATCATAGTGGACTAAGCAGTACCACTTTGATACAACATAATGCCATGCATTTTTACCCAATAATGTTGCCACAATAGCAGGGTTAGAAATTATTGAAGGTGATGTGAGCTCTGAAACATGCAATTCCTATATTTTTGGAGGAATCTGCAAGCACATAACTGACAGGAAGACTCAATTTTTTTTGCACATCGATCATGCAAATTTTCTGACTTTTTGAATGCAAGTGCAGTAGGACCCTATGACTGGCTGCATCATCTTAGCAGAAGCTTGAGATCTGCTGTCCTGGCACTGCGCACAGGGCAGTATGCTGTGGTGGAAATATGTCGAAGAAGATGCTTCAGCTTGTGAATAAATTCATGCACTAGCCTCAGATTTGATGGATTTAAAATACATTAAAATGTTCTTTTTTTTCTCAGCTCCAGCAGCCATTTGGATTGGGAGCTCCATGGGATCTTAATCTAGTAAAACATTTAATATTCTCCTCTTCTTCTGTGCCCCTGAAAATCATTCCCCATACTTTCCTTTTACAGCCTGCAGTTTGTAATCCTGTTAGTAGGATTCACTGTGCCAAAAGCCAATGACATCTACCTGTCTAGCATAGACCATCCTGAGAGTAAAATAGTAACACAGAATGGATTCTGCAATCTTCAGTGAGGCTCAATCTAATGTGCAAGGTCTATATCTTCAGGGTCACAACATGGACAAAAAAATGGGATGGAGTTCCACCTCATTGCACTACTGACAGCAGATAACACTGCTAGAATTTATTTAAGCTTATTTATATGAATTATATGCATGACTAATATATCTTAGAATTCCTACCCAGAGTTGTTGTATCCCAGAACTTTCACCTTAATAGTGCTATCAGGAAAGAAATAAAATAAAACATAATTCTTATTTGATTTGCTATGAACCTTAAATATGAATTGCACATATTGACAGTCAAAAAAATGTCATTATGGCTCTGTTACTAGCATTCTGTGTTAAAAGGTTACAGATGGGGTTCAGATCCTTCTGCATAGCCTGAGCACATAATTCCAACTAATAATTCTCTGGAGTACAGAGGAAGTACTGCCTTGTCTGTTGTGTGATTTAGACATGAAATGATTCAGTGAGGGCCCATCAGGCTTGTCACTCATAAGTGTATTGAACAGGTTATTTGATGAAGAATAGTTTTCTTGCAGACCTAGTCAGCAGTTACTCCTCATCCTTCATGAACAAGTTAGATTAACTGTTACATGTTGTTTGTGGATCATTTTTATGTTCATTGACTGTCATATTTATATGTAGAACAAGAGTGAATTCTGTGACAACCTTTGACATGGAAGCAGTACAGTAAGAAAAACCTGTTGGTCTTTTATTACATAACTAGGCAATTTGTAATTGGCTCTGTGGTCCTCAATCAAAATAAAGGAAACTGTGATGAATGAAATGCAAGCTGGCAATGGTAAATTATGAAATATTACTTCAAGGGATGACGGTAGGTAAGCAATGGGAAACATTGCAAGTGCACTTGGAGGAACAGCACCAATTGTTCATTCCTGTCTAGCACAAAAGAAACAGGTGAATTGGCCCTGATGCTGCTAACAAAGGAAATTAGGGATAGTATTAAATCAATATAAGGGTCTTACAAATTGTTGGGATGAAGGAGTATACCTGAGGATTGGGAGCAGTTTAAATTTCAGCAAGGGAGGATAAAAGAAGACTAATATATTTTTAAAAAAGGAGATAGAGAGAAACTTCGGAATTATAGACTGGCTACCCTGACAGCAGTAGGGGGGAAAATGCTAGAATCCATTATAAACAATTTAATAACACAGCATTTGGAAAACAGTGACAAGATCAGAGTCAGCATGGATTTACAAAAAATAAATCATGTTTGATGAACTAATTGGAACTTTTGGAGGATGTAATGAGTAGAGTTGATAAGTGGGAGGCAATGGATGTGGTTTATTTGGATTTTCAGAAGGCTTTCAATAAAATCTGATGTAAGAAATTAGCATGAACAATTAAAGTGTATGGAATTGGGGTTAGTGTACTGACATGGATAGAGGACTGATTGGCAGACAGGAAACAAAGAGCAGAAATAAACTGGTCTTTTGCCAAGTGGCAGGCTGTAGGGTACTGCAGGGAACAGTGCTTCAACCTCAGCTATACACACTCTATATTAATGCTGACAAAACTGTATGCAATGTATCCAAGATAATAAAACAAAGAACTGTGGATGCTGGAAATTTGAAACAAAATCAGAAAGTGCTGGAGAAACACAACAGGTCTGGCAGCATTTGTGGAGTGATAGCCGAGTTAACATTTCAAGTCCAGTGACTTTTTGGAGCTGATCCTAGATGCTGCCAGACCTGTTTGTGTGTAATATCTCCATGTTTGCTCACAATGCAATGCTGGTGATAGGGTGAACTGTGAGGAGGATGTAGAGATCCATCAGTGTAATTTGGACATAGAACATAGAACATAGAACATTACAGCGCAGTACAGGCCCTTCAGCCCTCGATGTTGCGCCGACCTGTGAAACCAATCTGAAGCCCATCTAACCTAAACTATTCCATTATCATCCATATGTTTATCCAATGACCGTTTAAATGCCCTTAAAGTGGGCGAGTCTACTACTTTTGCAGGCAGGGCATTCCACGCCCTTACTACTCTCTGAGTAAAGAACCTACCTCTGATATCTGTCCTATATCTATCACCCCTCAATTTAAAGCTATGTCCCCTCGTGCTAGTCATCACCATCCGAGGAAAAAGGCTCCCACTGTCCACCCTATCTAATCCTCTGATCATCTTGTATGTCTCTATCAAGTCACCTCTTAACCTTCTTCTCTCTAACGAAAACAGCCTCAAGATCCTCAGCCTTTCCTCATAAGACCTTCCCTCCATACCAGGCAACATCCTGGTAAATCTCCTCTGCACCCTTTCCAATGCTTCCTCTTCCTTCCTATAATGCGGTGACCAGAACTGTACGCAATACTCCAAGTGCGGCCGCACCAGAGTTTTGTACAGCTGCAACATGACCTCATGGCTCCGAAACTCAATCCCTCTACCAATAAAACCTAACATACCGTACGCCTTCTTAACAACGCTATCAACCTGGGTGGCAACTTTCAGTGATCTATGCACATGGACACCAAGATCTTTCTGCTCATCCACACTACCAAGAATCTTACCATTAGCCCAGTACTCTGTATTCCTGTTATTCCTTCCAAAGTGAATCACCTCACACTCTTCCGCATTAAACTCCATTTGCCACCTCTCAGCCCAGCTCTGCAGCTTATCTATGTCCCTCTGTAACCTGCAACATCCTTCCGCACTATCCACAACTCCACCAACATGTTGAGTGGGCAGACAAATGCGTGACAGATGAAGTAAAATGTGGATAGATGTGAGATTACCCGCTTTGGTGGTACAAACAGGAAGCAGATTATTATCTGAATGCGACAATAGATTCCCAATAGATTGGGAAAGGGACAAAATGCAATTATTTTCTGGGCGCCCTTGTACACCAGTCACTGAAAGTAAGCATGCAGGTGTAGCAGGCAGTGAAGAAGGCAGATGATATGTTGGCCTTCATATCAAGACGATTCAAGTAGAGGAGCTAGGTTGACTTGAGGCAATTTTATAGGGCCTTGATGAGACCACACCTGGAATATCACATGCAGTTTTGGTCTCTTTATCTAAGGAAAGATGTTCTGGCTATAGAGGGAGTGCAATGAAGGTTTATTAAACTGATTCCTGGGATGGCAGGACTGACATATGAAGAGAGGCTGAATCGAGGAGAGATGAGGAGAAATTTCTTCACCCAGAGGGTGGACAGCCTGTGGAATTTTCTATCTCAGAAAGAAGGTGAGGCCAAATTTTCAATATGTTCAATAAGGAGTTAGAATAGTTCTTTGAGCTAAACAGATCAAAGGGTATGAGGAGAAAGCCCGTGCAAAGTACTGAGTTGGATGATTAGGTCATAATTAGATTATTAAATAAATGAGCAGGCTAGAAGGGCTGAATGGCCTACATCAGCTTCTATTTTGTAAGTTTCTATGAATTATTAGTGAATTGGATAATTCTAACATTATGTTTCAATCTTGCCTAAGCCAACTAGACTGTTCAAAAGCATTTATTAAAGGGGTGAAACAAATGAATCTCTGGTTATTCTATAAATAAGTTTATTAAGACTGCGGTGAATCATGCCTTAGCTTATTTGGCTGGACAGCTGGTTTGAAATGCACAGTGATGTCAACGGTGTGGGTTCAGCCCCCACGCTGGCTGAGGTTACAATGACAGGTTCTCCTTCTCAGTCTCTTCCCTCACCTTAGATGTGGTGACTCTCAGCCTGAGCCACCACCAATCATCGCTCTGGAATGAAGAGTAGTCCTATCATCTGGAGGAAGATGGCGAAATTACCTTTTCACGTTTATTCAAAGTGAGATTTGTCTTTATCTTTGAGGCATTATTTGTTTTTAATTCACGTTCGTTTTCCATTCATTCTGATTCATGTTAAAGTAGAAGTTACAAAAAGTAAAATTTAATTTGATAATCTCTTTGGGGTTAATTTGCTATTTTGGATAATGGTTCCTCTATGATTTTTAATACTACTCTTGAAAGAGTAATTCACTTGGCAGGGGAGGGGGATGGTTGTGGTGGGTGGGGGTGGCATAAGAACAGCTTAAGGGTGTGAATTGAAGAATAAAAATGCAAATCAGTTTTCTATGTTCATATTAGCTTCTGTCAGAATTAAGGGCAGGAAAAATTTCATTGCATACCAATATATTAATTTAAAACACAGCTTGTTCTCCTAATATTAATCCTAACTTCAATTTTCTCTCAGATCTTTGTATATACTGTTTAGGCAGGCCCTGGATTCACTGAGCCAAAATAGTTCACACTCCTCCTGAAGGTTCCTTCTTTTAGGAGTTCAAATTTGATCTTTTGAAAATTCTTTTGTCTTGTGTCTCTTTGTCTTGTCCTGTCTACCTGAAAATTTACACTGCATCTTCTCTGGAGCTTTAATACTATATGCTACATTCTGTTCTATTACTCTAATGCACTTCTTTAAGGTATGATTTGTCTGAGTAGCATGCAAAATAATACTGAAAAAACTCCGCAGATGCCAGCATACTGTCACCAAGCCACACTTTATTTACACATGAAGAGTCCTTGACACTGATTCAGCCTCCTCAGAGCAAACTGTCAGGGTGAACAGGATGTCTGACTGCTTTTATCTGTCAGCCAGGGCCCCCTAATTGGACCAGATTAACAGCCCCAATCAGGGAACTCGCATTTTATGAGGTCTACCTGGCTGATCTCGTTACAATCGCTACAAATACTGTATCTCTGTACATGTGATAATAATAAATCAAATTAAATCAATATATGTTAAACACATTCCAATGAGATTCATGCATCATCAGGGTTCAACTCTCTGCAGTAAAGACAGGATTTGTATTCCAGGATTCACCTGGCATTGCAAATTTGACATAAATCAACTTGATTTAATTATAATGTGTTTTTTTTTTTACATTTAGAGGGTACTTGGGTCCACTGCTCCTTATCAAATTACTTCAATGGCAACATATTCATTTTCAAGCTAAAAGTCATATTACCTGTACTCTTTCACGCAGATTGTTAGGAACTATGCAAAACAAATTGAAGAGTACTGAAAGGAAGATTATGACCAGTGAAACTTCCTTTACCTAGAGCAAAAAGGTTAAGAACAGGTCTGAGAAAGGTGTCCAATGCTCTGCAGTGCTTGGGGAAGAGGAAAAAGCAAAGATTACTTCTATTTGTTAGTGAGCTGAGGGCATGAATTTAAGATAATCATAAGAGAATGAAAGGAAAAGTAAAAGAATTTTTGCAGAAATTCCATCAGAGATAGGATGCCATATTAGAAACAGGTGGAAGCTGAATCCATACATTGAAATGAAAGTACTAACAGTTGTGAAAGAAGGAATTGGAAATGGAATAAGCTGTATGGCTCTTTCAAATAATGCCAAGGAAGTGAAGGGTTGATTGGCCTCTTTCTATGCTGAAGAAAGAAATTAATAAATGCGTAAAGTAATTCATTCTCTCCAGCTGGGACCTTGCACAGCATGCGATTCATCTTATCCATGTCTTGTCACTTATTATTTAAAAAGTACCAGTTGCTAATATAATATTAAATGGTCTGCATTGCCACATATTGTTTAGATCTGCCTGAAGGTTAAATAAATAATTTTCTCAACTGCAAGTGGAATTTATTACCATCAGTTTCACTGCTTATTGTAATACAAGATAGAATAGAAGCCCCATTGTATCTTACATTGTAATATTCAACAATAAGTGCACATCAGAGTAGCACAAGTTAAGGTACAGACATTTTGATTTAATTGACATGGAGATATAGCTATAATGCAACTAGAACTGGGACCCGAATATCTAAGAATATTTAGCATTTAGGAGGGATAGGAAAAAAGAGAAGGGTGGTGCTTTTGATAATGGGAGAGATTAATATGTTAGTAAGAGAGGATATTGGTCAAAGGATCAAGATGTGTTATTAGTTTGGGTAGAGCTAAGAAAATGACGAAGAACAGTGAACATTTGTGGCAGCTGCTTATAGATATCAAAGTGTAGTGCTAATTTTGGACACAAGATGAATCACAAAATTATAGATGTGTGTAACACAGATAATAGAACAATAAGGGGCAACTTCAATTTATTCATAGACAGGGTAAACCAAATCAGTGTTAATTCTTTAGAGGATGTATTCCTGGAATTTTATGTTGAGAAAACAGCTAGGGATCAAGCTATTTTGAATTTGGTATTGAGTAATGAGAAAGGGCTAATTAATAATCTTGCTGGAAAGGAGCCTTTGAAAAATAATGACCATAATATGATAAAATTTTATATTAAGTTTGAACGTATACTAGTCAATTTTGCAAGTGGGGTGTTAAATCTGTGGAATGCAAATGATGAAGGCATGAGGAACAAGCTGGCTATGGTGGATTGGGAAAATACACTACAATATTTGATTGTAAACAGGCAATGATATTGTACAGGGCATTTTGTAGTGGAGAAAAGGGAAATGGCGAAGAAATTATATTGCTACTTTGCATCTGTCTTCATGGAAAAAAGTTACAGAAAATCTCCCAGAAGTTTTAGAAAGCCAAGGGGCTTTTGTAACTGAGGAATGAAAAGAAGTTTGTATCAGTAAAGAGGCATTACTTGGGAAGAGATAACACACTATGGAGCTGGAGGGACACAGCAGGCCAGGCAGCATCAGATGAGCAGGAAAGTTGACGTTTTGGGTCAGGACCCTTCTTCAGAAATGGGGGAGGGGGAAGGAATCTCCAAAATAAATAGAGAGGAAGGGTGTGGCTGGGGAAGGTAGGTAGGATGGTGATAGGTGAGTGCAGGTAGGCAGTGGTGGGGATTGGTCATTGAGGTAGGAGGAGCAGATAGGTGGGAGAGAAGATGAACAGGTTGTGTCAGGAAGTAAGTTGATAAAGCATTTTGAGCTGGCTAGAGAGATAATGGATGCAATAGTGGTTAACTTTCAAAATTCTGTAGATTTTGGAAATGTTCCTGTGGATTGGAAAGTAGCAAATGTAACCTCACTATTTAAGAAGGGAGTAAAAATGAGAATGAAGAACTACAGTTCTGTTCACCTGATGTCAGAAGTAATAAAAGTGTTAGAAAATGTTAGAATCTGTTATGAATGATGGACATTTAGAATAACATAGTAAAATTGAGTAGAGTTAACATGGATTTCATAGAATCATGGAATAGAATCACAGAATCCCTTCAGTGAAAAAAGAGGCCATTCTGCCCGAGGAGTCTGCACCGCCTCTCCAAGAGCATCCCACCTAGACCCACCCCCAAACCCTATCTCCGTAACCCCACATTTACCATGGCTAATCCATGTAGCCTGCACATCCCTGGGCACTACTGAGCATTTTAATATGGCCAACCCACCTAATCTGCACATCCTTGGACTGTGGAAGGAAACCCGAGCACCCGGAGGAAACTTACTTAGAGATGGGAGAATGTGTAAATTCCACACAGATAATCACCCACAGCTGGATTTGAACCCAGGTCCCTGCTGCTGTGAGGCAGCAGTGCTAACCACTGTGGAAAGGGAAATCATAATTGATAAAGTTTTTGTGTATTTTAAGAATATTACTTGCAGCATTAATAAAGGAGAACCAGTGGATGTTGTGTATTTGGATTTTTAAAATGGTTTTGATAACAGCCCACACAGGAATTTAATAAACAAAATTAGAAGGCAAGGGATTGGGGAAAAATATGTTTGCATGGATTCTGAATTATTTGATAGATAGAAAGGGGGAGTGGAAGTAAATGGATCATTCTCAGGATGGCTAGCAGTTACTACCGGGATACAACAAGGATTAGTGCACAACAGTTGAAAATCTGTGTGAATTGTTTGGCTGCAGTGACCAATTGTCAGATTTCCACAATTGCTGATTGCAAGAAACTGGGTGGCAGATATAAGTTGTGATCAGACTGCAAGGAGGCTTGAAGGGGCCTTGGGCAGGTGAAGTGAATGGATTAGAACATGGCACATAGAATAAAATGTGAATGGATGTGAAGTTGTTCATTTTGATGGAAAAAGAATAGAAAGCCAGAATATTACTTGAGTGAAGAGAGATCGAAAAGTACAGGTGTCTAAAGGGATGTGGATGTCCTTGTTCTTGAGTTGCTAAAAGTTAGCATTCAGGTGCAGCAAGAAACTAGGAAGGCCTTGATCACATGGGGACTTGAGTTCAGAAGTAAAGATATTTTCCTGCAATTGTATAGAGACTTGTTGAAACCTCATTTGGAACATTGTGTATACTTTTGATTCCCTTATTTAAGGAGGGATATTTTCCAAGTCAGAATCCTGAGTGGCTTGGAAAGGAACTTTCAGGTGGTGGTGTTCCCATGTATCTGCTGCCCTTATCCTTTTAGGGGAACGTGGTCATGAGTTTGGAAGGTGCTGTCTAAGCAGGCTGGCGCATTTCTTCAGAATGATGAAGGTAAGTCTGTATTCTCTGGAGTTCCAAAGAAGGAGTGGTGCAAGAGGAGAAATGTCACTCAAAGAGTAATGGATCTTTGAGCTTCCATAACCCTGTGTCCCAGAAAATTCCAGTCATTAACCATGCCCGAGACAGAATATGATAGATTTCTGGAGACTAATAACATCAAGAGATATGAAAATGTTTCAGGAAAGTGGCATTGAGGTAGTTGAGTCAGCTACAATCTAATTGAATAGCAGAGCAAGCCAATTGGCGCCGCCTTGTGCTCCCACGAGGAGCTCGAACAGTTCATCCACTTCACCAACACCTTCCACCCCAACCTTAAGTTCACCTGGACCATGTCTAATACCTCTCTCTCCTTCCTGGACCTCTCTGTCTCCATCTCCGGCAACCACCTAGAAACCGATATCCATTTCAAGCCCACTGACTCCCACAGCTACCTAGAATACACCTCCTCCCACCCACCTTCCTGCAAAAATGCCATCCCCTATTCCCAATTCGTTCGCCTCCGCCGCATCTGCTCCCAGGATGAGGCGTTCCACTCCCGTACATCTCAGATGTCCTCGTTTTTCAAGGACCACAACTTCCCCACATCAGTGGTCGAGAACGCCCTCGACCATGTCTCCCGCATTTCCCGCAACTCATCCCTCACACCCCCTACCCGCAATAACAACCAAAACAGAATCCCCCTCGTCCTCACGTACCACCCCACCAACCTCCGGATCCAACGCATCATCCTCCGACACTTCCGCCATCTGCAATCCGACCCCACCACCAAAGACATTTTTCCCTCCCCACCCTTATCTGCTTTCTGGAGGGACCACTCTCTCCGTGACTCCCTTGTCCACTCCACACTCCCCTCCAGCCCCACCTCACCCGGCACTTTTCCCTGCAACCACAGGAAGAGCTACACCTGCCCCTACACCTCCCCCCTCACCCCCATTCCAGGCCCCAAGAAGACTTTCCACATCAAGCAGATGTTCACCTGCACATCTGCTAATGTGGTATACTGCATCCGCTGTTCCCGTTGTGGCGTCCTCTATATCAGGGAAACCAAGCAGAGGCTTGGGGACTGCTTTGCAGAACACCCACGCTCGGTCCGCACTAAACAACTGCATCTCTCAGTCGCAAACCATTTCAACTCCCCCTCCCATTCCGCAGACGACGTGTCCATCCTGGGCCACCTGCAGTGCCACAACGATGCTACCCGAAGGTTGCAGGAACAGCAACCCATATTCCGCTTGGGAATCCTGCAGCCCAATGGTATCAATGTGGACTTCACAAGCTTCAAAATATCCCCTCCCCCTACCGCATCCCAAAACCAGCCCAGCTCGTCCCCGCCTCCCTAACCTGTCCTTCCTCCCACCTATCCCCTCCTCCCACCTCAAGCCCCACCCCCATCTCCTACCTACTAACCTCATCCCGCCCCCTTGACCTGTCCGTCCTCCTTGGACTGACCTATCTCCTCCCTACCTCCCCACCTACACTCACCTTTACTGGCTCCATCCCCACCTCTTTGATCTGTCTGTCTCCTCTCCACCTATCTTCTCCTCTATCCATCTTCTATCCGCCTTCCCCTCTCTCCCTATTTATTTCAGAACCCCCCTTCCCCTCCCCCATTTCTGAAGAAGGGTCTAGGCCCGAAACGTCAGCCTTCCTGCTCCTCTGATGCTGCTTGGCCTGCTGTGTTCATCCAGCTCTACACCTTGTTATCTCAGATTCTCCAGCATCTGCAGTTCCTACTATCTCTGTGTCCTATTTCCATTCCTTTGACTCTACGTGGGTTAAAATCATTAAGTTAAGCAGGTATCCTTCCTCATTCTCACTGTTCCAAATAAATATAGATTTGAAAAAAAATAAACCTGCTCAGAGATATATTGCATAAATCTGGAGCAAGTGAGGCTTGAACATAAGCTTCAGTAACACTAATATTATGCCACTGGAGTCCATCCAAATAGATATAATGTTGGCAGTTGCATGCTCACCTACAAGTAGCAGGCACTGTAAATATTCAAAGATTTGATGTGGACTCCATGGAGATTTACTAACTAAACAAGATAAATATTTTCTTCCAGTTCATTTTCTTGCTAGTATTCAATCCTAACATTCAACTGAGATAACACAATAGTGTATAATCGGTATTACACTTCCTGTATATGCCTGTTATGAAAATGGCGGACATTTTTTCCATTTTAAAAAATCAAATATGAATGTTCCATGTTGACAAACTGAAGTCTGATGGTCACATGACTTCTTGTAGCATTTATGTAAAGACAGGAACTAAACTTATGTTAGTGACATGGACATCTCTCTCAAAAGTTACTAAAATGCAAATGGACTTCCCATGTTTTGATGACTGCACCTCTCCAGTTCAATTAAAGAGTAGCAACAAAAACTGTTAGGCTTGCTAGCCACCTGGAGATGAAATTACAGGTAAAGGCATTTAGGAGCAATTTATGATATTCAGAAATTAAATGTTCTCTATTGCATGACAAATTATTTTTTCAACTCAATCTGCGGACACTGAAAATGGTACGATTGCTGTCATATGACATAATGTGACATGATATGAAATGCCATCCTCAACTATAAGGGCACCCCAGTGTGTGATTTAGGGATACAAAGATCACAGAGAAGCCAACTTTTCCAGCAAAAGAAAGGATGCCGCCCAGAATATCCACCACTGGAAGGGAATCTTTTGACCTGCAAGACTTTTTTTTAACTACAGGGACAACTACTTGCACATGTTCTGCATTATTGGACAGGGGCAAAATTCCAATAGTGAGGATCAATATTTACATGGGTCAGTCCCAAAAATTTTATAGGGAGAGCGCACAGACAAGCAAGAGCTCCCAGAAGCCAGAAGATTTGCTAGACTCTATTGAAATTTATACAGTGTTGCTACATCATGCAAAGATGCAGAGTTGAAAGGTGAGCTCTTTTGATCTCTCAAAAGTCTGTTCCCCAGTTAGTGTAGTAGTAGCAATGACTGACCTTGAAACAAACAAGCCCCCCAGTATATGAGGCAGTCCAGGCAAGGAGCACTATCTGTGGGGCATTTTACTGTGAGGCCAAGACTTAGGTTGAGACTGTTGGTGAGTTTGGCCCAAAGATGGCTGCCAAGCCCAGCGCCAAACTTGACAAATCTAAGGAAAAGGCAAGCACTGCCATTTTGTTTGGCATTGTGCTGCACGGAAGTGTTGCAAGCAAAAAGATTGCCCAGCAGAGGGCATTCAATGTCTTCATTGGGCAGGGCTGGACAACATCAGCAATTTTGCAATGTGACATCATCTTTCAATGTAAATCACATGGATTAGGGCAAAGGAGAATTTAGTAAAATGAAATAAGAAGAAGGAAATGACATGGCTAAGTAGATATTAGCGCCCTATAATACAGGATGGTCAGATGAACCAGATGATCAGTCATATTGAAGGTCAAGAATGTTGACACATTTTTTTCTTTATTGTGTTCAGGTCTTAGTCTGATCCCAAACATTTTGAATGGCTTCACCCTGTTTGTTTTTGGTCATCAAAGGTCAAGATCCAAGGTTTGGGAGACCACATGCTTCCAGTCAAATGTCATTTTGAAACAACACTTAACCAACACTGGTAAAGTCATTAATGAGCCTGTTTATTATGGAACAACTTCCTATCTAATTGAACTAAGTCTTCTACAATAGCTACAAAATGTTCCAGTTCAGGTCAAAGACATTCCAATTCAAGAAGTTGACTATGTTTCAGTTTGTGAGGGAATGCCATGCCCAGATGATGATTACTTTCCATTCTGTGGGGATTTACCACAGCCTTTCCAAGAATATGAGCTTTCACCTAAAGAAGATTGGACGGAATTTTGTGAAGATTTCCCACAGCTTTCTGTACCTACTGAAGTAAGCAGTGATGTTAAAGTGGCCTCAGTACTCATGTGTTACTTTAATAGTAAGAAGTTTGAACCTATGTGGCTCACAGCATCCTGCTCCATAACCATACCATCATGTACAGTGTAGCAATCAATTTGGATTAACAGCTGCTGAGAAACATGGTCTGAACTTGTATTAATACCGGAGAAACCCTCAAAAATTACAATTTAAAACATTCCTCATTTAGTGCAGTTATTCGAAATCTCTATTGCAACATCATGATAAAATCTCTTCATCAGATTTGTACCTTCAAATTACAATATTAGTTTGAATAAAATGGCAGTGATCCTCCAAATACAACTCCACTTCACACACAGCAATCCTTTATTGATATAGTTAGACAGGGGAAGGTGATAGCCTAGTGGTATTTAAACTAGACTATGAATCCAGAGTCCCCTGTAATATATGGGGAACCACCATGGCAGCTGGTGGAATTTGAATTCAATAAAAATCTGCTATTAAGAATTTAATGATGACCATGAAGCCATTGTCAGTTGTTAGGAAAAACCCATCTGGTTCACTAATGTACTTTAGAGATCTGTTGTCCTTAACCAGTCTGGTCAAATTGTGACTCCAACAATCTAGTTGACTTTTACCTGCTTTCTGGGTAAATAGGTGAAAGGCAATAAATGCTGACATTGTCAGTGACACCCTCCTTCTAAGAATGATATTTGAATTTTGAAAAATTATCCTGGTAAAACAAATATGCTACTCTAGTTCTAGTGTTAAAATGTTTGCCATGTTGCATTCTACATTGTACAGTTGCACTATGTGAGAACAGGCAAACTTAATGCTTGGAGGCAAAGTAATACTCAAACAACGTGCCAAGAGGAAAGTCAGGAGGGAATATTAATAATAAATTGCTCGTAGAACTTGCCTACCTACTTCAAAGCGGCAGAATATGAAATAAGCCAAACAGACATCATTACTGACTGTAATAAAGGCAATATTGTACATTGTAGCACTGATTGCTGTAGCTGAAAGAGAGCTAGCCTAACTGTATAAAACTAGCTTAGCTATCCTGCATTTTGAAAATTAGCTTTATGTGTTAATGTTTACATACTAATCCATTGCATGTTCAGAGTTAAGTCACAAATTTCAGGTCATAGAATCCTTACAGTGTGGAAGTAGGCCATTCAGCCCATCCAGTTCTCACCAGCCCTCTGAATAGCATCCCACCCAGACTCAACCCCCACCTTGTAATCCTGCATTTCCCATGGTCAATCTACCTAACATGCACATCTTTGGACTGTGGGAGGAAACCCATGCAGACACGGGAAGAATGTGCAAACTCCCCACAGACAGTTGTCAGAGGGTAGAATCACACTCAGGTCCCTGGCTGACCATTGAGCCTCCAAGCCACCCCAGATTTGACATTTTGTAGATTTTAATTCTACAAAATTTTTAATTGTCTCCATATTGAAAAGACTGGCATATTACACACAATTTATTTTATAAATATTTTACAAATATTTCATAAGCTTGCATAATGCAAAAAGAACTTGGAGGGCTAGATCTAGGCTTAATTGGAAACTGAAAGGAATATGGTATTTTTCGTCCAATTTTTCTCTCATTGACTTCTATTGAAATTACATGTAGTACAAAATAAGTGGCTGATTCGATTATTCACTGCTCACAGTTAAGATTCTCCCCAGTTTTGCAGCATGAAGGACAATTTACATTTTGAAACAGATCCTCCCTTTCACTCTGTGTAAGGTCTCTTTATAAAGAAAGTCTTTTATGTAGAATTAAGAAACTTCGATATAAATAGGCATGCTTGATGATATCTGTCATGTTTAGACCTGTCAAGTTGCACAAGTTCCCCAAACCAGTCACCCAGCACCTAACAACACTGCCTGGACTTTCCTAGTTTTTTCCACACTAAATCAATCTTTGGTGTAGCATGTAGTTACACTGCAAGCTCAGCTGGCTCCAGTGAAGTCGTATTAATCAATAAAGTGACGTGCAGAATCCTTTCAAAACAGAGGTCGTCATCATGTTTTAATTCTTCCATTACACACTAAAATCCCATCCATATCGACTTTCAGCAGGTAATAGAGAGAATGCTAATGGCTCTGCAGTAGATTATCACAGATTTACTACAGATTTAGAAACTAATCAATTAAAATCAAGCACCCTTTAGCACTTGAGAATTTTGACAGCTTCATTACCATTTATTTATAAATATATTGTGTACTTTCTTCTTAATCTATTTTAACCTTTCATTTAAAAAGTAATCAGGGATAGTCCACTTGAAAATACTTTAGGGAGCTTAATTACTCTCAAAACCTTTCTTTTAAGAGCTTAATGCAATTTCTACGTCTGCGTGTGATCTTCCCCTCCCTGGAGGGAGTGAGACAAGAAGGAAAGGTAATGAGTTGAATTGGCTTGAACAGAAACTCATCCCCTTCTCACTAATTCAGCAATTCAATGTTGGGTGAGAAGGTCCCTGATCAACTTGCTCTTGAGTCGACAGCAATAAAGCTTTTAAGTGAATAGCTACTAAAGGGCATCAGTTCATACCTCTCTAGTCATCTACCTCCGAGAAAGATGGCTAGCTTCTCAAAGATGATAACCTGCCTGACAAGTTGGATACATAATCCAGGTCAATTGGGAGTAAAGGTGTGGCCTTTGTAGTTGACTCCTGTGACACTTCTTCCCTGTGATCCCCAGGCTGCAAAGAGATTTGCCTATCGCCACTAGATGTCCCAAGAATAAGCCTTGACTGGTGCCCTTTAAGATCCAGAAGCTGCCGACTTTGAATTAGCAGGCAATAACAGGTGAGCCAGGTCATCAGTGTCATGGTCTGTGAGATGGTGAACTGGTTGTCACTGCTCGTCTGTTAGCTTTTCACAAATCAGTGAGTTATCACACCAGTGGGAGTGATGCGTCAAAATCCACCTAACAAGCTCACCACCACACTTCAAAATATATGGGAAAATTCCATCCTGTGTATGCCCATTTATAGGAGGCACAATCAAAAAGGCAATTGACTTTGGCATCAAGAGAAGAAAGTATTGACTGGGACTCAATAATGTTTAGGGACAGAAAAAGGCCAGTAAATCCAGTGAGATGGGCTGTTTGTCACAAATCAACATGACCTACTTATCTTCTCATGCAGGAACAGTAATTCATGGACTCTTGTTTGGGTGTGAGATTAGTGATGCATACAACACAGTCAATAGTCAGATTTAAAGCTTTTTCCTAAATTATTACCCATGTTGCATTGGGGCTCTTGTGGTGCAGTGGAAGTGTCCCTGCCTCTGTTCTGGAAAGTCTGAGGTCCTGGTTCAGGACCAGAAAATGATCCCATTGGTTTGAGAGGTTTCTAAGTGCAGATAATCTTATCCATTTGTTTACCCCAGTGGCCCTAATATTAAATCCTTCATGTTGCAAATATCCTAATTGTTCCAAAATAATCCTCTGGCATACCGAGAACATAAAACTGCAGACGCTCCTGTAAAAAAATAGCTTGCATTGAGTCTTCATTTGTCACACTTCAGATCACAGGCAACTCACCGGAGACTTCAATTCAACCTTCAGGCAGGTTTAAGGAGATCAGGAGAGATGATTAGTTTAGAAGGGAACCTTTCTGTACAAGAGAACAATCTGGATAGGATGAGAAGATTGGGAAGGAGGTGACTGAGAAGGGGACATACTATTGTTCTTGACAAGTTCACATTCATGTAATTTTATTTAAAAGTTGCCTTTAGTTGATGGTCTCCTGTTACGTCCTTCTAAATCACTGGTTAAGCAGGATCTCAACAATTTTATCCTGAAAACTGACTGCTTTCAGTGCAGTCCAATTATATAAAGGTGCTCTGATATAGGCATTAGCCACTCATTCAGAGATAATGGCCCAGAAATTCCCATTGATTTCAGAAAAGATTCAACCGACAGGAATCCTAATTAACATTACCCACACAATTGTCAACAACTTTCCAGTCAGGATTGCAGGTCTGGCCTGTCCAAATGTTCTCATCAGACGATAAATGTCTGAACACTATTCAGTTCAACATCAGCATTATAGGCCAAGATATGTTCGTCTTTACAACTTTTGCTGCTGTAGCTCGAGGTTGTCCTTCGACAGAGACAGAGTGTTTAAAGCAAGTGAGGGAGTAGGGAGGCAGGTGAGTAGGTAAGCAGGTAGCCTGCCAGGTAGGTAAGAGAGTAACACTAAACACAAAAGCCAAAGAACTGAGGAAACACGAACAGAAATTGCTGGAAAATCTCAATGGGTCTGGCAGCATCTGCGGAGCGAAAGCAGTGTTAATGTTTCATGGCCAGTTACCCTTCTTAAGAGGGTAGGTTAGCAGGTGATTGAGGTGGGTAAGGTGCCAGGTGGATGAGGGGGTAGAGTGTCAGGTAAGTGCATAAGTGTTGTGAGTAGGGCAGGGGATTGGGTCAGAGGTAGGGTTGGGTGGGATAGGGTTGGAAAGTGAATCTGGTCAAGTAGGGTGAGTGAAGATGATCAGACAGGCAGGGTAGGTGTGGTGATCAGCAGGGTCAGGTCATGTCATGTCCTAGGGACATGTTGGGAATTAAGGTCAGGTCAGATCCAAAAATGTGGGCTGATAGGTCTATGAATGGGGTGTCTGGTGCATGTCTGGTTGAGGGGATGGGGTTGTGGGATGCCTGTAGTTGGAGGTGTTAGTGTCAGTGTTGGATGGTGGAGGTATGGCATATTGGGTTGCGACACAGTGGGCATTGGTGGGTGCCAAGGTTCTTAGGCAGGGTTGGATTGGGTCAAGAGAGTGTCAGGGCAGAGGAGGGGAGAGCAGGTCAGGTTGGGTCAAGAGGCCAGTGGGTCCAGCAGGGTATGATCCCATTGCTTCCAGATGTGGGTGTAGAATATTGGGGAAGGTGGGTGTCAGGTATAGCAGGGTCAGATCAGGTCCAGGGGAGCATGTCTGGTTAGGGGGTTGTTAATGTCAGAGTGAGGTGGGCTTCTATTCAACAGATGAGTGGTCTGGGCTGGGAGGGTGATGTGAGCAATGGTAAGTCAGACATTCAGTTTGATAGTTACACAGGAGTTAGATAATCTTCCAACATCACCTGTGTGACTATTAAGCTTCAGTAAATAAGAGACCTTGGAATCCTTTGACTTTGCTGGGCTTTTTCAGAGAGTTCCAGATGCAGGGAAATTGCCCATCAGAATTCTCAAATTCCTGGGCATTTTGCTTAGGGTTAGTTGCATGGTGAATTTCTCCTGGTCACGATCAATATTACTGCATTCTCTATCTGGTCATCAGAATGTCATCTATTAGCGACATCAGCCCTGAATACCTTTAATCCAGTCTTGACCAATATGGCATGTTGACATTCAATGATATTGCCATCGCTGTATCCTGCCACTATCTACATGCTGGAGGTTACCATTGATTGAATGCGACCAGCTACATAAATACTTTGGCTACAAAAGCAGATCAGAATCCTGCAACAAGTAACTTACCTCCTGATTCCCCAAAACCTGTCCACCATCTACAAGGCACAGGCTATGAGTTGGAATACTCTCCAGTTGCCTGGATTAGTGCAGCTCCGATGACACTCAAGATGTTTGACACAATGTAAGACAAAGCAGCCAGCTTGATTGATATCACATCCACAAATACTGACTCCCTGCCTCAGGAATGCACAGGAGCAGCCCACATGGCCTGAATTAAAAAAATTAATGGTGGCACTTTTCTGGTACAGAAAGTTAACATACACATTAAACATATAAGATCCTGAGGGGTCTTGACAGAATGGTTGTGGAAAGGATATTTACTCTTCTGGGAGAATCTAGAACGAGCAGTCGCTGTTTAAAAATAAGGTGTTTCTCACATAAAACACTGATGAAGAGAATTATTTTTCACAAAGGGTGGTGAGTCTTTGGAATGGTCTCCCTCAAAAGCAGGAGGTGGTGGAGGCAGACTTACTGGGTGTTTTTAAGGTAAAGGATGGTGGTTTCTTGGTAAGTAAGGATGTGAAAGATCATCAGGAAGTAAGCAGGAGCATGGAGTAATCTGATCAGCTGTGATTTTATTGAAGGACAGAACAGGCTAGACGGACCAAGTGATCAACTTTTGCTCCTAATTTGTATATTTGTAGATATAGGCCTTGCATTTTGGATGTTCAGGCACCCATTGTACACCATTAAAATTGGCATTTTGATGTCAGTTTCCAAAGTTTTAAAACTAATGAAAGAAAAAAAGATATGCAGCAGTTTCACTTTTACATTCTTTAACATATATCCATTCAGCTGAAAATTTCTTAATCTCCCATGAATCAACATCACATTTGACTTTGTAATTTACAGCATTGGTGCGAATGGAGTTCAGTCAGTTGAAATACAAATTTACTTTTGCATCAGATTAACACATTTCATGGTATACTACTTCTGCCATTGTAGCATTGTATATCATCTAACTTACTAAGAAGAATGCTCAATAAATCCTATTTGTTTCCAATTAATAAGGACAGGCATTCTTCAAAAGCAATTAACTATTGCTCTGTCAACTTACTCTCAGAAAAAATGATTGAAGTTCTCAACTGTACCAGCAAGTGACAATTACCAATATCCTGGTGACCAATGCTGGATTGGAACTCCAAGAACATAAGTTGGCTCCAGACTTCATGCAAGTCTTGATCCAAACATTGAAGTAAGAGCTGAATCACCTTCAACATTCACTCCTGCAACCAATGATGGTCACTGCCAACAGTGTGCATCATCTACAAGCATCACACCAAAGCTAATTCAACAGCATCTTCCAAACCTGCAAACTTTGCCAACTAGCAGGACAAGGGCTGTAGACAAGGACGCAACCTTCAAGTTCCCCTCTAAGGCCCTTGCCATCCTGGATGTGAATTACGCTGCCACTCCTTCACTGCCACTGATTCAAAATCCTGGAACTCTCCGCTTGACAGAACTCTGGATGTTCCCACCGCACATGACAGTGACAGTTCAAGAAGGTGGATGACTGCATCCGTCTCATCGGAAAACAAGGATGGGTAACAAACAGTGAAGTCCAAAGCCAGTGAAAGAATAATAATGACAAATGTCCAGTGCTGAGGTGAAGATGACTATTTTTGAGAGAAAGATGGCATGGTGTACTGGCTGGGGGATAGAACTCAGTACTTTGGATCAGGATGTGATATCTGGTAAAAGACAGGAGGGATTTAAACACAACAATGGGAATTTAAATATTGAGTACTGATGGATCAGAAGTCAATGTAGGTCTGAAAGAGCAGTGGTGATCTATGGGTTAGGATGGGGCAGCAGACTCTGGGATGAACTCAGATTTGTGGAAGCTGGAAGCTGAGAGACCAACCAGTAGAGCATTGAAATAATTTAAAATAAGAACTGAGAATACGAGAATGCTGAGCAAGTCAGATGGAACTTACAGAGACAGAAAAATAGATAAAGGGCTGAATATTCCCAGTGTGTGGGGGCACGTTTGGTGGCAGCAGTGGTGGGGGTGGGGGGCGGTGGGGGGGGAAGCACAGGGAAAAAAGTAGGGAGTCATATCAGAGCAGCTCCCCAGTGCATTCCTATTTCTGGGGATCTTAGGGACAGACTGGGAAATCAATAACCTGCCCATTCCAAGGAGATAGGCAGCCAGTTAGGATAATTAAGAGCCCACTTAGGGTCCAATTTCAATGAGACCATAGGGGTGGCCCCTCACTACGTGCAGAGGGTGTGAAGTTAACCCTCAATGCCTCCCAGCAGCAGGCCAGGGAGGAGTGGGGATTAAAGTCTCAATGCCTCAAAGACAGGGTGACAGGATAAAATAAATGACAAAAGTATCCAAAACAATTCTGCAGAGGGGTTTTCTCTTTACTCCAATGGCCCTCTATCTTCCAGTCACTTTATTTGAAGATTTCAGAACTGAGGATACCTCCATGTTAAGATGCCCTCCCATTCAGTGGTACTCACAATCCCCCTGCTAACTGGCTATTGCTGAGTGTCTTCTGATTGGAATAATTTGAAATAAAACAGTTTATAAGTAATTATAGGGAGCATGCACCCTGTAATAGGGTGAGAAACAGGAGGGCTCAAATGTAGCAAAAAGGATGCTAGTCCAGTGCAAAGTGTCATAGAGTCATACAGCATAGAAGCATATCTTTCAGTCCAACTCATCCACGTTGACCATTCAACCCAATCTAATGGGTCCCATTTGCGAGTATTTGGCCCATATTCCTCTAAACTCTTCCTATTTATGTATCCATCCAGATACCTTTTAAATGTCGTAATTGTACCTACCTTCACCACTTTATCTGGCAGCTTGTTCTATACACACACCACCCTCAGAGTGAAAAATTTTCCCTGAGGTCCTTCTTGAATGTTTCCCCTCATACCTTAAATCTATGCCCTCTATCTTTGGGCTCCCCCAACTAGGATAAAGACGTTGGCTACTCACTGTATCCATGCTCCTTGTGATTTTCTTAACCTCCATAAGGTCACCCCCTCCAGCCTTTGACATGCCAGGAGAAAGGTCCCCAGCTTATTCAGCTTCTCCCTATAACTCAAACCCTCTAATCCCAGCAACAGCCTTATAAATCTTTTCTGCATCTTCTCAAGTTTAATGACATCCTTCCTATAGACGGGTGACCAGAATTGTATACAGTATTCTAAAAGTCTCACCAATGTCCTGTACAGTCGCACATGATGTCCCAACTCCAAAACTCAATGTTCTGACTAATGAGGGCAAGCGTGCCACGAGGGAAAACTTGCCAAATGTTTTCTTCACCACCCTGTCTACCTGTGACACCACTTCCAAGGATCCATGCACCTGCACCCCTATGTCTCTTTGTTTGGCACAATCCCCAGGGCTTTACCATTAAGTGTAAGCTCTCCTTGAATCCCATGTGATCTAACTTTACTAATTAGTGTACCATGCAGAACCTCGTCAAAGGCTTTACTAAAGCCCATGTAGACAATGTTTTCCGCTTTGCCTTCATCAAACTTTTTGGTTACGTCCTTAAAAAACTCAATCAAATTTGAGAGACATGGCTTCCCCCGCACAAAGACTTGCTGACTATCTCTAATCAGTACTTGCCTCTCCAAATGTATGTAAATCCTATCTCTCAGAATCCCTTCCAATATCTTACTGATGTCAGACTCACAGGTCTATAGTTCCCAGGCTTCTCCTTACAGCTTTTCTTAAATAAAGGCACAACATTAGCCGCCCTTCAGTCGTCTGGCACTTCATCTGTGACTGTAAATTAAAGAAATATCCCTGTAACTTCTTCCCTAACTTCCCACAGTGTCTTGGCATACATTTGACTAGGTCCCAGAGATTTATTCACCTTTATGTTTTTTAAGATCTCCAGCATTTCCTTTTCTGTAATGTGGACTGTTTTCAAGACATCAATATTTATTCCCCTGAATTCCCCAGCCTCCATTTCTTCCTACACAGTAAAAACCGACATAAAATGTTTATTTAGTATCTCTCCCATCTCCTGTGGTTCTGCACTACCTCATTGATCATTAAGGGGCCCTATTCTCTCCCTAGTTGCCCTTTTGCTCTTAATGTACTGGTAAAATATCTTTCATTTATCCTTCACCTTAACTGCCAAAGCTGTCTAATATCCCATTTTTGCCCTCCTGGTTTCCTTGTTAAGGATGCCCCTACACCCCTTATACTCTTCAAGAGATTTATTTGATCGCAGTTGTCTATCCCTAACATATGCCTCCTTCTTATTCGTGACCAGAGACTCAAAATCTTTATTCATCCATTGATCCCTACTCTTACTAGTCTTACCCTTCACATAATGCCTCTGAACTCTCGTTATCTCACTTTTGAAAGCCTCCCACTTTCCAGTCACCCCTTATCTGTGAACAGCCTACTCTAATTAACTCTTGAAAGTTCCTGCCTCATGCCATCAAAATTTGCCTTACTCCAATTAAGAAATTTAACATTTTTATACAAGGCCTATGCTTTTCCATAACTGTTTAAAAATAATAGAATTATGATCATCTGTCCTAAAGTGCTCCCCCACTTAACAATTCAGTCACTTGCCCTGTCTTATTTCCCAAGAGAAAGCCAAGTGGATGCAAAACTGGCTGGATGGTAGGAGACAGAGGGAAGTGGTGGGGAGTTGTTTTTTGGGCTGGAGGCCTGTGACCAGGGGTGTTCTGCATGGATTAGTGCTGGATCCACTTTTGTTTATCATTTATATAAATTATTTGGATGAAAATTTAGGATGCATGGTTAGTAAGTTTGTGGATTACACCAAAATTGGTGGTATAGTCAACAGTGAAGAAGGTTATCTAAGATTACAAAAGGGATCTTGATCAATTGGGTCAATGGACTGAGGAGTGGCAGATGGAGTTTAATTTGGATAAATATAAGGTATTGCATTTTGGTAAAATAAACAAGGGCAGGACTTATACAGTTAATGGTAGGGCCCTGGAGAGTGCTGTCAAACAGAGAGACTGCCCGAGACTTGGTTTTTTGAAAGTTCCATCACAGGTAGACAGGGTGGTTAAGAAAGTGTTTAGCACACTTGTCTTCATTGCTCAGAACATTGAGTATCGGATTTGGGATGTTGAAGTTGTACAGAACCTTGGTGAGGACACTTTTGGAGTACTGTGTGCAGTTCTGGTCGCCCTGCTATGGGAAAGATATTATTAAATTGGACAGAGTTCAGAAAAGATTTACCAGGATTTTGCTTGGACTGGAGAGTTTGCATTATAGGGAGAGGCTGGATAAGGTGGGACTCTTTTCACTGGAAGGTAAAAGGTTGAGGGATGCCCTATAAAGATTTATAAAATCATGAGGGACATAGAGAAGATGAATTACAAAGATCTTTTCCCTAGGGTGGGTTAAGTACAAAACTAGGGACATATTTTTAAGGCGAACAGAAAAAGATTTAAAAGGGATTTGAGGGGCAACTTTTTAATGCAGAGGATGGTTCATATGTGGAATGAACTACCAGAAGAGGTGATAGATGCAGGTACAGTTACAACTTTTAAAAAAAAATTGGATAGTACATGAATGGGAAAGGTTTAGAGGGATATGGGGCAAATGCAAGCAAGTGGGATTAGTTTAGTTTGGGAAAGTTGTTCAGCATGGATGAGTTGGACCGAAGGGTCAGTTTCTATGCTGTATAACTCTATGACTCCTGCCCCGATTTTCCTTACCAAAATGCAATACCTCATATTTATTAAATTTAAACACCATCTAACAATCTTTGGCCCATTGACCCATCTGATCAAGGTCCCGTACTCTGGGATAATCTTCTTCACTGTCCACTACAACACCTATTTTGGTGCTATCTGTAAACTTGTTAACCATACCTCCTATATGTATATACAAATCATTTATGTAAATGATGAAAAGCGGTGGATCCAGCACTGGTCCTGATGGCACACCGCTGGTCACAGGCCTCCAGTCTAAAAAGCAACCCTCAACCACCACCCTCTGTCTGTTACACTCAAGCCAATTTTGTATCCAATTGGGTAGCTGTCCCTGGATCCCAAGTGGTCTAACCTTACCAACCAGTCTACCATGCAGAACCTTGTCGAACATTTTACTGAAGTCCATATGGACAATGCCTACCGCTCGGACTTCATCAACCTTCTTTATCACATTTTCAAAAACTGAATCAAGTTAGTATGACGTGATTTCCCACAAACAAAGCCATGTTGACTATGTCTCATCAGCCCTTACCTTTCCAAATGTAGTTTTTTTTAATAGGATGAGTAAAGAAACAAAAAATAGGTCTAAAAAGGATAATTGAGAAAACAGAATTATCATCAACAACTGCTTGTCAAAAAGCAGAAGAAATTACAAAAAACTAATTGAGAGTAGTGGTAACAATCTGAAATTGTAGAATACAATGTTGAGTTCAGAAAAATGTAGAGTGCTTAATCAAAAGATGAGGTGATATTCTTCAAGCTTATTTTGAGCTATCTGGAATGAAGGGGTTGGCTTCTGAAGAACAACTGAACAGGTTAGGCTTATATTTATTGAAATTTTTAAGAAATGGGGGGTAATCTTTTTGAAATGTACAAGATTCTGAAGGAACTTTACAGGGTAGATGTTGTGAAGATGTTTCCACTCATGTGGACTATTGGACTAGGGAATATTGTTCCAGAATAAGAGGATACTCACCGAGATGCAAAGGAATTTATTCTCACGGAGGGTAGTGAATGTCTGAAATTCCTTACCTCAGGGAATTGTGGAGGCTAGATCATTGATGGAAAAGATTGCTAAAATTTTAAAATATCAGAGTTAATGGCTGTGCTGAGTTGGCACAAAAGATAAGTTGAAGCCTGAGGCAGATCAGCCATGATATTATTGAATGGTGGGCTAGGTTTGATGGGCCAAATTGCCATAAGACCATATGTAATAAGAACAGAGTAGGCCATTCAGCCCCTTGAGTCTACTCCACTGTTCAATAGAATCATGGCTGATCCAAAATTCTTAAAATTCACTTTCCTGCATTTTCCCTGTGACCCTTCATTTCCCTACCGATTAAGAATCTATCTCAGCCTTAAATATACACAAATATACACAAATGTACACTCTGCCCCACGGCTCTCTGTGGCAAGGAGTTCCAAAAACTCACAACCCTCTGAGAGAAGAATTTCCTCTTCATTTCAGTCTTAAATTGGTGTCCCTTTATCCTGAGACTATACCCTCTGGTCTTAGACTCTCACATAAGGGGAAACATCTTCTCAGCATTTACTCTGTCAAACCCCTTAAGAATTTTATCCAATTCAATGAGATCACCTCTTATTCTTCTGCACTCCAGTGAATAGAGTCCTAATCTGTTTAGCCTTTGCTCATGAGACAATCATTCTCTACCAGGGATCAGACTCGTGAACCTTTTCTGAACTGTTTCCAAAGAAATGAAAAGTTTCCTTAAATAAAGAGATCATACCTGCTCATTGTACTCCAGATATGGTCTCATCAGCATCTGTCCAGTTGCAGTAAGACTTCCCTACTCTTAAATTCCAAACCTCTTGAAATATGGGCCGACATTCCCTTAGCCTTCCTGATTACCTGCTGCCCCTGTGTGCTAGTTTCCTGTGTTTATGAACAAGTATCCTCAAGTCCTTTGTGTTGCAGCTTTCTGCTGTTTTTCTCCATTTAAATTATATATTGTTCTTTTGTTCTCTCTTCCAAAGTGAGTAACTTCACATTTTCCCGCATTGCACCCCATTTACCAACTTTTGCCCACTTACTTAGCCTATCAATATCTCCCTGTAAACTGTTTGTATCGCTCTCACAAACTGCCTTTCTACCTTTTTTTTGTGTCAGCTGCAAATTTAGCCACAGTACATTTACTTCCTTCCTCCAAATTATACTTTATAAACAGTTTCAGTCTAGGCCCGAAATGTCAGCTTCCCTGCTCGTCTGATGCTACTTGGTCTGCTGTGTTCATCCAGCTCTACACCGTGTTATCTCAGTCTCAGCACTGATCCCTGTGGAACCCTACAGGTTATGGGTGACCACCCTGAAAAAGAACCCTTATCCCCACTTGCTGTTTCCTGCCCCTTAGTCAATTCTCTATCCATGCCAATTTACTATCTCCAAAGCTGCTGGCTCTTATCTTATGACTTAACATTTTGTGAAGTACCTTGTCTTCCGGAAGTCCAAATGCAACATAATACAATGGCCTTCTGCTGCTCATATTTTTATATTTCTTTTTGTGTGAAAGAGACTAAAACCAGCGAATATTGATTAAAAACAAGGAGTTTCCATTTACAACTGAGATATGGAGTATATTGTTTTCTTTCAGTGTGTCATAAGTCTTTGAAATCCTCGACTCCAGAAAGTGGTGGTGGCAGGGTCACTGAATATTTTGGGGCAAATGTAATTAAATTTTTAACCATGAAGTGAGTTAAATATTATTGCAGATAGGAGGGAATGTGAAGTCAAGGCCATAGTCATATTAGCATGATCCAATTGAATGGTGGAGCAGATTGGAAGGGCAAAATGGCCTCTTCCTGCTCCTAATTTATATGTTCCTATTTCTGGAAGTGTTTTTGCTTTGACATTGTTTATTCTAGGTGAAGGTTTGAGCAACACATGGTCTGAGTGAAGCTAAGCTATGTTATAGGTGTGGAAGTAGCTGGTCTTTCTGATGAAGAAGGTATGAGCTCAGGATCCAGTAAAATGTCACATTTGCAAATAGACAGGCTCAGCTTGGGACTGATG
This sequence comes from Rhincodon typus, assembly GCF_021869965.1. NCBI lineage: Eukaryota > Metazoa > Chordata > Chondrichthyes > Orectolobiformes > Rhincodontidae > Rhincodon > Rhincodon typus. Next base: position 47,274,678 of record NC_063336.1, read on the forward strand.
CCAGAGTGAGGGATGGATTTCATTCTGAGGATATAATGTATGGGTCTGGGTATGAAAATAACAGCTTCAACCTTATGAATGTTTAATTGAAATTGTTATCAGACAAGCAGACTAACAATGGCATCTTGGCTTTAAATGATGTCACCAAGTGTTAACATCTGAATGAGACATAGGAGAAGTCCAAAAAGATGGATGCTGGTGTTTGTTGAATTGTTGGGACTGCAGAAGGTTTGGGGGTCTGGGCTGTGCTTCAGAGGAATTCTTTGCCAATGACTGGATTGTTCAGAATAAATCAAAGCAAGAGCAGTCCCACACAATTGGCAGCATTGAAAAAGGTTGACGTGGTTGACTGCATCAAAGTCTGCAGATTGACAGAGAAGAATGAGGAGCAGGGATGCATCATGATCACCATCACAGGGGGTGTCATATCTGACTCTGAATCTGGTCATTTGGACTGGGGCCTGTTGACAGCCATGGCAAGTTTCTTGGTTTTGCATTTCTGCAAAATGGCATGGCTAGGTGATAGCAATATGGCCCTGGTAGCTCTGACTGAGGAGACAAAGTTCAAAAATGATAGGCCTGGGAATACAAGGCATAAACACTGTGAGCATCCAGGTAGGCTCAGAGCACAATAACAGCAAGCAAAGATGCCAGAGATGCAGCCTAATCCATTACATAAACTGTGTGCATGTCTCTAAGTGCACAATGTCCTTGCTGCAACATTACAGTGATAGTTGCCAGTGCAGCCTGAGGTGCATCACTGAAGTGTAAAAGCATCCAGTAAATGGAGAAGAAATGTCCAATAAGTGTCCTTTAAATTTGGCACATATCAGATGCAATGTCCATGGATGAAGGGTGCATGTGGCCAGTGCCAGTGGAGCAATCCTGAAATGTTGGTGGCTGGTGCCCAACATGGAGGTCTTCAGAAGCAAGTGGTAAGTGGAATTTAAGAATCGTTTTCACCAGCCTGTGCTGAGTTTAGCAGTTAACAAGGCTTTTAACAAGCAGGACTGAGCATCAGTTGAGAATTCACTGCTGCCTAACAAGAATCTCTCAAACAGCTGGAAAAAAGCATTCAAGTAGCAACAAGATGTTCTCAACTTTGACATGGACCTCACTGAACACCTTCATGATTCTATCACTCATCTTGATGTAGTTCTCATCGCTCAGAGCCTGGTAAGATTTGGCCCTAAGTTTCGGAAAATTAAGTAAAGAAAGTTCATCTAAATTTCATCACAGCGCACTTGCTCAGTTATCTTCTTATAATAACCATTAAGCACATTAGACACAAAGATGATTTCATTTCTTGTTTATTTTAGATTCTATTGTATTTGGCATTTCTTATAAAATGCATATTTTAATATATTTTGAATTTTCCTTTCTTTAGCTTGTACTTCTGTTTTAAAGCAGATTTTTTTTTATGAACAGATATAGAGTCATAGAGATGTACGTCATGGAAATAGACCCTTCAGTCCAACTCATTCATGTTGGCCGGATATCCTAAATAAATCTAGTCCCATTTACCAGCATTTGTTGCATATCCCTTTAAACCCTTCCTATTCATATACACATCCGGATGTCTTTTAAATGTTGTAATTGTACCAGACTTCACCACTTCCTCTGGCAGATTATTCCATACACACACCACACTCTGCATGAAAAGGTTGCCCCTCAGGTCCCTTTTAAATATTTCCCCTCTCACCTTAACTCTATGACCTCTAGTTTTGGACTCCCCCACCCTGGGGAAAAGACCTTGTCTATTTACTTTATCTATGCCCCTCATGATTTTATAAATCTCTATAAGGTCACCCGTCAGCCTCCAACGCTCCAGGGAAAATAGCCCCAGCCTATTCAGCCTCTCCAAATAGCTCAAACCCTCCAACCTTGGCAACATCCTTGTAAATCTTTTCTGAGCCCTTTCAAGTTTCACAAATTCCTTCCTATAGCAGGGAGACCAGAACTGCATGCAGTATTCCAATAGTGGCCTAACCAATATACTGTACAGATGCAACATGACCTCCCAATTCCTATACTCAACGCACTGACCAATAAAGGCAAGGATACCAAAAGCCTTCTTTACTATCCTATCTACCTGTGACTCCACTTTCAAGGAACTATTAACCTGCACTGCAACGTCTCTTCCTTCAGCAAAAGCAGTGGACCCAGCACCAATTCTTGTGGCACACTGCTGGTCACAGGTCTCCAGTCTGAAAAGAAAATTCTACCACCATCCTCTGCATTCTACCTTCGAGCCAGTTCTGCATCCAAATAGCTAGTTCTCCTTGTATTCAATGTGATCTAATCTTGCTAACCAGTCTACCATGTTTTAACATTTTACGTTATGTTGTGGTTGTGAATATTAGGAGATATCGCAGTAATCCTCCTGTTCCTCGACAGTGTCAGGATAGAAGGAACTGATAATATCTGCATTTGCCGACTGCTGCTGAACATGAAGGGAAGCTAGAACTTCAAATTATAGCCTTGGAGGAAAACAATCTGAAGTCTTCACATAAAGATTTCTTTTTATCATTTGCTAATGTTGACAGGTAGAGTTTACAGTTAGACAGATGCGCAATTAATATTGATAGTGATTTTATTCCAAAATCAACTTACAGCATTCAAAGTACTTTATTTTGCATTTATGGTTAATCTTTTGATTCTCAAAATGACAATCAAAAAATGTACCTTTTTGAAGATCATTTTCAAACAAAACATCAATCTAGAAAATACAATGAGCATAAAGGTGAAACAAAACAAATTACTTTTTGAAGGACTGCTGTGAAATAAGGGAGCCATTCAGTCATAATGCAGTTCAGAGAAGAGCAGTAATACTGACTTCTGCTGTACATAACAATGATCAATGAGGAAAAAAAAACATAAGCTTGAGTCCCTAAGTCATGAAAGGAAATTTCCTAAAACCGGCTTTACTGGGATACAATCTTTTTTCTATGGATTGACCAAGAGCTTTTTTAAAATTTGGATTTTTGCCACTCCCAGAAGATTATATGAGTGTCTTTGTGTGTGTGTGTGTGTGTGTGTGTGGAGGTAAAAATTCTCCACTGCATGGCTGTTTTAAAGAGGTTAACAAACCAGTCAGCCTTCACCAGTTCACCATTTTTGTACAGTGATAGGTGGTTAATAGAACAAGGACTGTAAAACCCAGAATTATACTTTGATCTGCCAAAGCGACAGGCCAAGAGAGAAAACGTAGGCAGATGTTTTGATTTATGCTGTATTGGTTTACACAGACTATGATTAACAGCTAACATTGAGTGCCAGTAATGATGATGGATACAAGGATATTGGACTCAATTCAGAAATAGTGAAAAGTATAACGGCAGAATAGAAGGTTAGAATTCAGGAACAATTCTGAACAAATGAATCTCCAGAGCCTTCTTTATCCAAACCTTGTTACAATCACTGTACAAACTGCAAAACCATTTTTTAAAAATGGTTAATTCCCCAGAAACTGAAAACTAAATCGGGGATAAGATTTCACTTTTTAAGACTTGTATTTGAACAAACTAAAATTAACAAACTTAAAATATTCCTCAATAGTCAGCTAACGCAGCAAACTAAAGGTAATTATGTATTAACTAATTACCTGAATTGGAATGTCCTGTGTGAAATACTTTTACTTCACCCCACCCTCTTGGCAGATGGGTAGCAATACAATTTAAGTCCCGAGTTAATTTCAGCTTTCAGGAGACTCACCTCTACCTGCCACACCAGGTTGCATGGTGCCGTGTCCTTCAAAAATTATTCCACTCAGTCCAGGTATTCCAGAACGGTTTTCCATTTGCAAGGCCCATCCCAGCAACTCATGTTGGATTAAAAAGTTAACTACACTTTTGAAAGTGAAAGTTGCCATAATCACAGCGGAGGCTGCTTTCTCATTAGAGTGAGATGAGTGGTGGTAACCTGAAGATGCTTCATGATTTGCTTCATGACTTGCTTCAAATGAGGGGTAAGGTTTAGAAGGCAATAATGTACCTCACACAGTAGAGGAATTGAATGGTGCTATTGACCATCATTGTGAATCACAACCAGCCATCTAGCCAACTGAATTAACCAACACTCACATTCACTCTAAAGTGTTCTGAGGAAGGGTCACTCAACCCAAAACATTAACTTTGATGTCTCTCAACAGTTGCTGCCAGGCCTGCTCATTTTTTCGGCAATTTCTGTTTTTATTTCACATTTAGTCTCCTAGCAGCTACTGAGCATATACATATGGAGCTCTGTCATGACAATGTCAGAACAAGATGGAATCAGGGCCAGAATATGTAGACAGACTCTCCTATGGTCCTTTGTGTACTGTGTTATGTTTAATAAAACTGGATAAGGTTCACTCACTTGAATGTAGAGCTGATATTATTAAATCCTGTTAGATCCATTCCTTACCTTTTGAAAACACAACTAACTTTTCAAGCAATTGGCAGTATCTGCTGCTTCCCTATATAACAGTAATTCCTTTCTCTCTTTCTGTGTCTGTGTATATCTGTTTTCCGAAACAGCTACCACAGGCATGTAATGTATCACTTGATTTTCAATAGGTTTTGGTTACATATCACCTGGGCTTATTTCCAGGCAGAATTAGTGTGGTCATTCTGTTCACAATGCAGCACATGCTTTACTCTTGAATTAAAAGAGACACTTTTAAACATAACCATCATGTAAAATCCCATTTGAAATAACTTGTCTTGTGGGTGTGTGAATTGGAGGCCAATATATGTTCATTTTAATTAAATTAATTGAAAATTAGATTTTCCAAAGGGACTTCAATAAATTGAATTCATTTGGACATATAATTGGATTTTTGACAATAGTATAGACGGAAAAAAAATTCACTCCTTAGAATGTGTGCCAACTAACCACCCATTTCTCAGTATTAACATCTGTTGCAAATTTAAAGCATATAATTTAACCACTTCAGTATTATTTTGGTTTCAAGTTAACAAATTTCAGTAAAGATATTTAATTGAAGGTGAGCTGAGAACAGGTATGAGCCAGGTAAATTGCAATTGAATAAAAACAAATGATAAGTTATTGATGTTTCAGTTCACGGATGTTACCTGATGTGCTAAGCATTTCCAGCATTTTCTGATTTTATTTCAGATTTCCAGCAGCTGCATATATTTCTTTTTTTTGTTAAAATTGAATGAAATATTGGTAAGTAAAATTGTAACAGAGCAAAGAGATGCTCTCTTTCAGAACGGGCTGGTTCAAGTTCGGTTAAGACAGCAAGGTAGAGTAAATAAACCACAGTTCCTTGGATGAAGAAAGAGTAAGGGAAAACTATGAAGCAGAGAAAGGATACATATGACAGCTGCCTGGTTAATAATATGAGTAAGAACCAGGCTGAAAATAGAAACTTCACAGTGGGAGTTGACAAATGAATTAAGAAAGGCAAAGAGAATCAGAAAAAAAAAACTTGCCACTAAATAAAAGGGAAACCAAAAGATTTCTCTATGCAATCTGTTGTGGAGCAGATGATTCTTTCTTGTGGAAGGCTGGGTTTAAGTGAGATATCAGTATTGACTGTGTATTCACAGATGGTTTATGAACCCAACATTAGACTAGCAAGCTCTCCACAGAAAAAAAATCTATTGTCAGTCTTGATACATGGTTTATTTAATCAGTATCCCTCCCTTTACACCCATTTCATTGCCTTCTTTTAGTGGCTCCTATAATTGATTGAAAAGTCAACATAATTTCTGATGATGCATTCCCCTTTTGGTCATGATTACCATTCCCATGTTTTGATGCTAATAGAACAGACCTTATTGGAAATTTAGAGATTGTCTTTGAAACATTTCCTCAGAGTCCTGTGTGAATTGGGTCCCAGTTGTATTTCTGATTAGAGATCCCATGGGAACAGTCTTGAGTTAGGCATTTTGACAATATGTCTGCCCTACCTCGGGTGGTGTGGGATAATCAGACATTATATTTTGAAGAAAACAAAGAACTGCGGATATTGGAAACCTAAAAATATGTAGAAATTGTTTGTGAATTGCAGCAGGTCTGGAAGCATCTGTGGGGAGAAAGCAGAGTTCACAGTTCACATCTGATGAACAGTCACTGGACTCAAGACTTTGTTAACTCTACTATACTTTATATCCTAGTTTCTTGGAGAATGGTATTGTTTGTTCTTTTGTTAATTTGCAAGGTCCTTCCAAGGCTGGACTGGCGATACTCTTTGAAGGAATTGATATAACATCTGAAAGCTGTCCAAGCTTTGGAACTTTGAATAACTGTGTGGAAAATCTCTTCCTAAAAGATTTGGTATTTAGTATCAGATCTGACATTATGATTCTCAAATGCATAATTTAATGGAAATCTGAAATAAAAACAGAAAAAGCAGGAAGTAATCAGCAGGATGAAGAGTCACCAACCTGAAATGTTCATTCTATCCCTGCCTTGGTATGTTGTCTACCATAGCTAACATCAATACCAGCTTTTTGAGATAGATAGCTTTCAAGACATGAGAGAAAAGGTATATTGTCCAACACTTCAACATGAATCACAATTGAAGGTCTTCCACTGGATACATTTGGTGTGGTTGGGTACAGCAGTTGGGCTACATAGTGTTCAAGGCAGGTCTCATGGTTTCATGGTCTCTTCAATTATCTACTTTATTTCCTGTTCAGAGTGTGTACTGCCTTGTGCACCATTAGCATACTGTGATCCTCTTACAGATGTGGTTGTTGTCTTGAAAGTTGAATAGTTCACCATCATTGTGATAAGTTAATTCTACACTCAGGGGCAACCTGTTAAGAGTTGTTTGCAGTGTTGCAGCAGGAAATATTGAGAATAGCGTTAGTGCAAAGCCCATATCCCTGTTTATCTCCACAAGTTAACTTGACAAGGAAGGGGTCAGTGATACAGATATTGCATATTACTGTGATTTGCCTTTTGTCATGTAGGATCTAGGACATGGATATCAGTGCACTTGCTGGGCATCTTTACTGCTTCAGTCAAACGGAGAGAAATGGAAAACTGAAAAGAAATCAAGGTACTTCAATAGAGCAGTGGCATGATGAGCATGGGATAAGATGGCTACAGTCTTGACCAGGTCCTTTCATTACTCAATCCAGAATAAAGGTAGATCAAGTGTACCTGAGAAGGGAGGTGCAGTTGGCCAGATGTTTCCTCAAAGCACCTACCACATCCAACCCCCATTCTGCCCACTCTCAATTGACATGGAACAGTCAGATAAAACAATAGATGTTACATCCTAGACCTTTAGCATGGTAACTAGCTCTCCTTGACACAAATCACTCCAGCTGTCCTCCATCAGCCTTCCTGCCAGCTCCCAACCCCAACATCTCAAGGCTACCAAAAATAGCACTGGCATTAGTCACTGATCTGTTACATTCCTGAAATACCAGCTGGGCCTTTGACACTATGTGGCTTCGATACACTCTCCATAAAATTCAAATGCACCCAAAAAAACAGCAATTACATCTTTAGTAGCCATAAAGACCTCTTGATATTTGTTGTTACAAAAGCACAGACTGAACATACTTATCTTGCTCTGCAGTAAATAAAACACAGGCTTAAAGTGATGATGTCAGAAACCATGTCGACTCCACACGGACTTTTTTTCTTGTCTCACTGCACTTCCAAGGCCATTCCTAAAAGAAGCCAGAGCATCTATTAATGATAAACAAACTGATAACAGATACCATCAATTTTGAAATTTATAAGGATGTATCCAAATGCCATTTGTCACTATATTTGACCCTACATTCTGACAACCACATTTGCTTTAGCAAACTGTTGTTAATTCCTTTTTAGCCTTCTGTCCACTGAAGATAGCACTGGTGTATAGTGTTTGTAAACCTGATAATCTTAAAGGAGCCTGTTGGTATCCTTTTGTTCTCAAAGTGAGACACGTCAGTACAAATGAAAAGAGGAAGAATAAAAGTTTCAAGTTAAGATAACAAACAGTGGATCAGTTGGATTCCATGAAGAGAAAAGGTTGCTTAACATCTTGGATTATAAGTTTTTGTGAAGAATGCACACTAAAGAATAAAAAATCATTCAACCCTATCCCGGTGACAAGCCATGGTTCTTCAAGTTGCCAAGTAAAGCTCCTCTCATTCCATCTCAACAATGGGGAATCATTTTTTTAATAATGAGATCATCAGTTTCTACTTTATAAAGTATTATGCAATACATGTAGTCACATGAAAATATGAAACCACATATTGTGCAAAACGCACTTCCAAGATAATTATGGAAACATCTTTCCATCAACAGCCACACCGCAGGCTGAAGATCTATCCTCAGAACTCAAACTACTTTAATCTAACAGGAACTTTGAAAGCAATTAGTTGAATTATTGTGTTGTGAATTGCCGCAGAAAATTTAAGAAATGTTGATTTCAGTTGTATTCAGCAAAGTTTGTTGCTGAAGTCTCTCAATGTGACATAAAACAATGCAAAAGCAGTGAAAATGCTGATTTCTCTGTTGATTTGAGGATAAACAAATCATTTGCCCCAAGGACAATCAATACCCAGGATTCAGTCATGAGTTTTCAGCCTAATCAATGGACTTTATACATTGTTATGAGCCATAAGATTGAATTCAAGCAATTTCTAACTATTATCTTTAGCTGAGGATTGTGTCCCTACATTTGCATTACATCCTGGTACATATCACACTTTTCATAAACTCTTCTTTCTTCACTTTTGACAGTTGATGTACTATCTAGATCATAAAGGGCATTGATGCATTGTGGCACTGACAAGTGACTGCTTATGAGTTACAAAGCATATTATCACATTGTTTTCTAGTGATCAACTGTAAATTATTTTTCAATAAAACTACAAAATAGAATCCTAACTGTTAACCATTTTATTTTTGTACGGACACAGTCGTATTTCTGAGAAGTTTCTGAGCATTCTTTTTTGAGTGGAGCTTTTGCATGAAAAATGCCTCATAAATTAACACTATTATAAAATATTAAAGGAAACAGTCATAATTTCTAAACAGTACATTAAATGCCGGGCTGAGGGGCACTCAAAAATGCTTAAGTTTCACTGTTAACGTTGGTGGTGTAATTCCACATTTTTAATTAGAATTGTTGTCATCATTTCTCCACGTGTAATCCACCTCTGTTACTCATACTGCAATCAGTTAGTTTAAAGTTAATTATCTAATGAGTCAATGTTGGAAAGTTAATCAAAAGTCCAAGTAGTCATTGCAATTCAAAAACTAAACAGTGTTGATTGAGTTGATGAAATGGCAGTCCATTTAGTAAATTTAAGTATCACCTCCAGCCACAAACTCAAGAAAAGAATTAATCTTACAGTCTTGTAACTGTCATTAATTTAAATCATTTTTGTTTTGTCTTACAGCCGCACACAGGCTTGTCCATTTCTGAACACTTGATTATTATTCCTTCGGAGAAGTTATGCCAGAGATCAATGGGAGTCTGTCAGTTTCTGCCCCACTGCTCCCTGGGCAAAGGCAAATGAGATTATGAACAGTTACAGTCCCTACTGCAGTGCCTCATAGCAGTAGTGCTTGTGGAAGGCTTGGCACATGTTTCTGATTATGTCAGTCAGCTGGATGTAACCTAATCTCAACTGTACTGAGAATGAAATCACTGTGCATTTATGGTGAATGCCATGTACCAGGTAATGTTAGAAATAGTAAAGGTATTTCACAGGGCACTTCAAGCAGCTGGTGTGACATATCTGTGTAATCTGTAATACTGACTACATAAAATTCTTCATCATGGTGATAGTTCCTAGAATCAGGGAAAAGTTATAATGCAGAAGGAGGCCATTTAGCCCATCATGTCAGTACCAGATGTTAAAATTACCCTCCAATACGTCCAGCTAATTCCTCATACCTTTGCACATTTTTAAAATCCAAGTAATCATCCAATATACTCTTGAATACCTCAATTGATCCTGGCTCCACCATGCTTCCAGGCAGTGCATTCCATACCCTAACTTATTGCTGTGTGAAAATATTTTTTTCTCGATGACACCTGCTCCTTTTGCAAAAAACTTTAAATCTATACCCTCTCGTTCTTGCACCTTTTACAAATGGGGGCAGTTTCTCCCTATCCGCTTTATCCAGCCTGGTCATGACTTTGAAAACCTCTATCAGATCTCCTCTTAGCCTTCTTCTCTCCAGAGAGAGAACAGTCCCAACCGCTTCAATCTATCTTCTCATCACTGGGACCATTATTGTTTATCACTTTTACACTGTTTCCAATGCATTCACATTCCTATTTGCCTAGACAACTGTTAAGAGTCAACCACATTTGTTATGGGCTTAGATATTTAAATCCATGACCTCAGAGCATAGCTTGGAGTTCTGGATTACTGATCCAGTGACATATTGACCACACTGCCACCTCCTATAATGGTACAATAGCCTTCAGTGCAAGATAATTTGAGTAGAGGAACAGGATGTCACACTGTAACTGTACTGGGCCTTGGTGAGACTACACTTGAAGTAATGTTTGCAGTTTTGCACCCTTTACCATGCAGGGAGCACAGCAAAGGTGTGCCAAACTGATTCCTGGGATGGCATGATTCTCACATGAGAAAAATTTGGGTGAACTAGACTTGCATTCACTTGAGTTTGCCAGAAAGTCAGGGATTTCATTGAAACATAGAAACTTCTGACAGGATTGGACAGACTAGCTGCATGGGTGATATTTCCTCTGGTTGGTGGAGGAGAAAGGGGCTAATGTCTTGAACACAGGATCACAATTTCATTTTGTGGGGACAGTTAATTTAGTACTGAGATAAGAAGAAGAAAATATCTTCACTGGCGGTGAACTTCTGAGATTCCTTATTATGTTAAGCTGATGAGGCTATGATTCTGAATATATTTTTAAAAATAAATAGATAGATTTCTAGACTATCAAGGCATAATGGGGTATTGGGAGAGAACTGAAACATGGTGTTAAGAGAGAGGACCAGCCATCATTGAATGGTAAAGCAAACCTGATGGCTACGGTCTGAAAGCTTGTGTTTTCAAATAAACCTGTTGCAATATAATCTGGTGTCATGTGACTTCTGACATTCTGAAGCTGTCACCGCTATCCAAAGAGAGCATCAAAGCAAAATCAGAAGAAATTGGTTCAAAGGGCATGGGGCCCCACAATTTCTTCTGTAGTTTCCCACAACGTCCTGGGATACACTTGATCAAGTCCCCATGATTTATCCACCTTTATGCACTTTAAGAGCTCCAGCATCTCCTCTTCCATAATGATGAACTCTTTTCAAGACATAACTATTTACTTCCCTGAGTTCCCAATCTTCCATGTCTTTCTCAATGGGAAATATTGATGACAAGTTGGGCTGAAGGGTCTTTTCTGTTTTGTATACCTCAATGATTCTATGAATTTATACATCACCAAGTGACAGGACAAAGTAAAAGTATACATTGGCAAATGAAGAGTTGGAAGGAGTCACCATTTGAAGTTTAGGATTGGATACACATCAACCAACTACATAGTGATCACAATCCTGCATTATCTCTCTCAAAGCCAAAACAAATCAAGCAGTTTCTCTGTTCTAACAATTCAAAGGGAAATGTGAGGTGCTTGAGGGAGAGCAGATCAGGATATGTTGAGGCGAGTGATTTTGGGAATACTTTTGCTTTTCCGGAGAATGACAATGACGTTGATGATCTGCCTCATCAAATTGATCACACAGATCCACCACCTCAAGTTCACAGATCTCAAAGCAGTCATCAGAGACCCTTTGTATCTCAAAATAGCTTTGGTTCAAACATGGACAAAGAGCTGAATTCCAGAGATGGGGTCAGAATGACAGCCCTTGGCATTAAGGCTGCATTTGACAGAATGGGATATCAAGAAGCCCCAGCAAACCCAAAATCAATGGGTATCAGGGAGCAAACTCTCTGCTGGTCGGGGGTCATACCTGGCACATAGGAAGATGATTGTGGTTGTTGGAAGTCAATCATCCCCACAGCAGTTCTTTGGTGTAGCGTCCTTCACTCAACTATCTTCAATTGTTTTATCACTCGTCTTCCCTTCATTAAAGGTGAAAGGGATATTTACTCTCAATTGTAAAATGTTCATCAACCTTCACAATTCCTCATAAACTGAAGCAGTACATGTTCAAATACAACATGATCTCAACAAAATCCAGGCTTAGGCTGACAAGTGACAAGTCACATTAAGACCACACAAATAGACTAATAGAGCTACACAGCATGGAAACAGACCCTTCAGTCCAACTTATCCATGCCGACCAGATATCCTATATAAATCTTGTCCCATTTGCCAGCATTTGGCTCCTAGCACTCTAAACCCTTCCAATTCATAGACCCATCCAGTTGCCTTTTAAATATTCCAGTTGCACCAGCCTCCACCATTTCCTCTGGCAGATCATTCCATACATGCATCACCCTTAGTGTGAAAAAGTTGCCCCTTAGGTCTCTTTTAAATCTTTCCCCACTCACCTTAAACCTATGCCCTCTTGTTTTGGACTCCCCCATCGTGGGGAAAAGACCTTAGCTATTCACTCTATCCATGCCCCTCATGATTTTATAAACTTCTATAAGGTCACCCGTCAGCCTCTGATGCTCCAGGGAAAATAGCCCCAGCCTATTTAGCCTCTCCCTATAGCTCAAACTCTGCAACCGTGGCAATAATCTTGTAAATCTTTTCTGAACCCTTTCAAGTTTCACAATATCTTTCCTATAGCAGGAAGACCAGAATTGCATGCAGTATTCCAAAAGTGGCCTAACCAATGTCCTGTACAGCTCAAACATGTCCTCCTGACTCCTATAATCAATGTACTGACCAATAAAGGAAAGCATACCAAATGCCTGCCTACCTGCGACTCCACTTTCAAGGAAATATGAATCTGCACTCCGAGGTCTCTTTGTTCAGCATCACTCCCTAGGATCTTATCATTAAGTGTATAAATCCTGCCCTGATTTTCCTTTCCAAACTGCAGCACCTCACATTTATCCAAATTAAACTCCATCCGCCACTCCTTGGCTCATTGGCCCATCTGATCTGATTCCATTTTACTCTGAGGTAATCTTCTTCACTGTCCTCTACACCTCCAATTTTGGTGTCATTTGCAAACTTGCTAACCATACCTCCTATATTCACATCCAAATCATATATATAAATGACAAAAAACAGTGGATCCAGCACTGACCCTTGTGATACATCACTGGTTACAGGCCTCCAGTCTAAAAAGCAACCTTCCACTACCATCCTCTGTCCTCTACCTTCAAGCTAGTTCTGTATCCAGATGGCTAGTTCTCCCTGAATTCCATGTGATCTAACCTTGCTAATCTGTCTACCATGAGAAATCTTGTCGAACACCTTACTGAAGTCCATATAGAACATGTCCACCTAACAGTAAACACTGATGCAAAATAGTCATTTAGTATCTCCCCAATCTCCTGCGTTCAACAGATAGGTGGTCTTACTGCTCTTTAAGGGGCCTATTCTTTCCCTAGATACTCTCTTGTCCCTAATGCATTTGTAGAATCCCTTTGGATTCTCCTTCACCCTATTTGCCAAAGCTATCCCATGTTCCCTTTTTGCCCTCCTGTTTTTGTTCCTGATTTACAGCATTCGCAGTTCTTTTGGTTTTTATTTACCAAGAAAGTTGGCCTTCCTCCAATTTAGTGCTTTAACTTTTAGATCCACTTTATCCTTTTCTATTACGACTTTAAAACTAATAGAATTATGGTCACTGGTCCCAAACTGCTCCCCCACTGACACTTCAGTCACCTGCCCTGCCTTATTTCCCAAGAGTAGATCAAGTTTTGCATCTTCTCTGATGGGTACATCCACATACTGAATCAGAGAATTTTCATGTATACAGTTAATAACTTCCTCTCCATCCAAGCCATTAACAGTATGGCATTCCCAGTCTATGTTTGGAAAGTTAAAATCCCCTACCGTAGCCACCCTATTATTCTTACAGATAACTGAGATCTCCTTACAAATTTGTTTCTCAATTTCCCACTCACCAGGAGGGGTTCAATAGTACAATTACAATAAGGGGATCATCCAAATAAATTACTTGGACATATTCCCAGGTATATCCTCCCTAAGTACAGTCATAATGTTCTCCTTAATTAAAAACACTACTCCCCCTCCTCTCTTGCCCCCTTTTCTATCCTTCCTATAGCATCTATACCCTGGGACATTAAGCTGCCAGTCCCGTCCATCCCTGAGCCATGTCTCCGTAAGTGCTATGCTATCCCTGTCCCATGTTCCCAACCATGCCCTGAGTTTCCCTTCGATTGAAATAAATGCAGTTTAATTTCTCATTCTTACCTCGTCCTCTGCTTTGTTCCTACTTGCCCTGACTGCTTGACTTGCTCCTTTTTCCAACTGCACCAGTGTCAGACTGATATTTTTCCACACTATTTCCCCAGGTCCCCCCTCCCCTCCTTTAAATCCTCCAGAACAGCTTTAGCAAATCTTCCCACCAGTGTTATGCTGTGCTTTGACCATATCCAATAAGAGACAATTTAACCACCACCCTTTCATAGTCAATGGTGTTACCATCACTGAATCCCCACCATCAACATCCAGGGTATTACCATTGATCAATATCTCAACTGGAATTGCAATATAAACACAGTTGCTACAAGGTCAGGGGCCAGGTACACTGTTGTGAGTAACTCACCTCCTGACTCCCAACAAGGCAAGTTGGGAATGTAATGGAATACTCCCCACTTGCCTGGATGATTTTAGCTAAAATAATATTCAAGAAGCTTGACACCATGCAGGACAAAGCAACCCGCTTGATTGGCACCAGATGCACAAATATCCGCTCCCTCTACCACCAATGCTCAGTAGCAGCAGTGTGCATGCACTGCAGAAAGTCACCAAAGATCCTCAGACAGCACCTTCCAAACCCACGGCCATTTCCATCTCAAAGGATAGGGCCAGCAGGTAAATGGGAAACACCACCGGCTGCAAGTTACCCTTCAAGTCACACACCATCCTGAAAAGGAAATATATCACCATTCATTCACTGTCATTGGGTCAAAATCCTAGAATTCCATCCCTCAGGGCATGGTGGGTCTACCTTACAGCACGTGGACTGCAGCGATTTAAGAAGGCAGCTCACCGCCATTTTCTAAAGGGCAGCTAGGGATGGGCAATAAATGCTGGCCAGCCAATGATCCCCATGATCCACTAGTGAATAAAATAAAATACTACAGATGCTGAAGGTCTGAAATAAGAACAAACAAAGGTTGGAAATTCTCAATAGCTTTCATATCTCAGATTATTTCTGTATTTAGAGAAAATAGACATTAGATTTTTAAGAACTAACTTGATGGGTTTTGTAATAGTCTGGCACCTCAAAGGGTTAACTAGAACACAAAATAAGCTCCTCCTATAAGAACATAAAGGACTTCTCCTGTGAGGAGTTAACAAGAGCTCCAGTAGTGGTTCTAAGTGTAAATCACTATATAGTTAAACTATAAAATGTACTTACTCTTAAGTCCATCCTGAGGTCTCACAGAAGTCAATGATGTGTCTCAGATGTAATATAACTACTTGGGTAATTAACTACTTGGTAATAAACCTGTTCTATTTAACAAGAACAGGCCTCAGTTCTATCAGAGACATGGTGTGAGCATTCTTCCTCAATTAGTATCAGTAACTTAGATTAATGCCAAAAAAAGGATTGTGGTCATGAATCTCATTCATCTAAGATGATTTCAGTTGACATGGACACAATATATACCAAGCTGACAGCAGTGCAAATTTCATCTGTACCATGTCAGCAGCAGGTGACATCACTGTGGTGATCTCCTGAAGAAATCTTCAGCTCTACAAAAGCCAGAGCCTCAAGCTACGAGTGTATCTCTAAATATTCATCATCTTAAAAACACACATGACTAGTCAGTTTCTGAGAATGTAGCAGTCGATGGTTAAAAAGCCTGCAGACGTAACAGCAGTACTTAGCATGCCTGCAGAAGTTCAAAGCAGCTAAATTAAATGGAAAATACTGAAAAAGTTTCATGTGTACCAAAAAGAATCGCACCAAAGCTGTAAGGGGGAAATTCAGAGTCACAAAACTAGGACAAAGCAGTCAATATCAAACACCCATAGTAAGTTGAGAACCTTAGAGAGGAAGAGAATTATGTAAAAGAACAGAATAATCTTGGCTGAGAAACTGAAAGAAGTCTTAAATTATTACATTTTGTAAACAGACATTATTATTACCATTTAAAATTGTTGGGGAAAGCTGCCAAAAAGCTTTAATAAAAGGACATTAATTAAGAAAATTGGTAAATTGGCAGCATAATTCAACTAACTAACGTGAGAAATTTGAAAGCAGAAATCACAGAGTCAGCCCAACTCGTCCATGCCAACCAGGTTTCCAAAACTGAACGAGTGCCATTTGCCTGTGTGTGGCCCATTTCATCCAAACTTTTCCTATCCATGTACCTATTCAAATGTCTTTTAAATGTTGCCGTTGCACCCAGCTCTACCACTTCCTCTGGCAGCTCATTCCATATACACATCGTCCTCTGTGTGATAAAGCTGTCCCTAAGGTTCCTTTTAAATCTTTCCCCTCTCACCTTAAATCTATGCCCTCTAATTCTGAACTCCCCTATCGTGAGGAAAGGACCATGGCAACTCACTTTATCGATACCCTTTTTGATGTTATAAATCTCTCTAAGGTCACCCCTCAGCTTCCTACACCCCAGGGAAAAAGTTCTCAGCTGATCAAGCATTTCCTTATAACTCAAACCTTCCAGTCTCAGTAACATCCTTGTAAATCTTTTTTGCACCCTTTCCAATTTAATAACATTTTACCTATAGCAGGGCAGCCAAATGTACGCAGTATGCCAAATATGGCCTTGCCAATGTCTTGTACAGTTGTAATATGACGTCCCATCTCCTGTACTCAATGCTCTGACTGATGAAGGCAATCATGCCAAACACCTTCTTTACCACCCTATATACCTGTTACACCACTTTCAAGGAATGATGTACCTGCACGAACATACCGAGGTATGTTCGATAACATGCCCTAGGGCCCTATCACTAAATGTGCAAGTCCTGCCCTGGTTTGTCTTACCAAAATGTAACCCCTCGACTTTGTCTGAATTAACTTCCATCTGCCATTTCTGAGCCTACGGGCCCAGTTGATCAAGATTGCATTGAACACTTAGATAACTTTCTTCACTGTTTCCACCATCCCACGAATTTTGGTGTAATCTGCAAACTTCCTAACCATGCCTCCTATATCTCATCCAAAATGTTTACACAAATGATCACAGGCCTTCAGTTGGAACAACAAGCCTCTACAACCACTCTCTTTCTCCTACTGTCAAGTTAATTTTGTATCCAGTTCGCTAGCTTTCTCTAGATCTCATGTGGCCTAACATTACTAAACAGTCTACCATGCGGAACCATGGTGTAGGTCTTGCTAAAGTCCATGTAGACAACATCTACCACTCTGCTTTCATCTATCTTCTTGGTTAGCTCTTCAAAAAACTTAATCACATTTGTGAGATATGATTTTCTATGCACAAAGCCATGCTGACTATCCTGAATCAGTCCTTGCCTTTCTAAATGCATTTAGGTCCTGTCTCTCAGAATCCCCTCCAACAACTTACCCACCACAGATGTCAGATTCACTGGTTTGTAGTTTTTTGGCATTTCCTTGCAGCCTTTCTCAAATAATGGCACCATATTAGCCAGCCTGCAAGAAAGGTAAGATTCAGTCCATTGTGTTCATTGTTCAATATTTTGCTGCTTGATGATGTGAGTCTGTTAATTGCTTATTTTGCTGTGTGCTATGAATCAATCTTGTGGGTGTGGTTACAGAAAAACTGAAACTAAGCTATAAGTATAAGAAAGTAAACATTTTAGATGAATGTATAATAAAAATCTGGTTCATGTATGTAACTTGATAAGATGAGTCATCTCTGCAAACCTCTGAGGCATAAGACACAACACCATCGTAAGAATGATGTGTAAGCATCCAGATACATGGAAATTTGCACACACTGCCTTTAAAAAGGACTCAGAACGTATGGCTTGAGTAAATCCATAGATTTAAAATAATTAGTAGACATGTTGTGCAATTTTAATGCCCTGCCTGATGTAGTTACATCTGTTAATACTTAGGAATAATTTGTGTCTGGCAATAGGCTAAGCTAGAACAGTCCAATAATTATTTCAGAAGTTGTGTCTTACCAGTTATGATAAATGTGTCAAATTCCTTTTCTTGCAATGGGAGCAGAGGGCCAATGAAAGTAACACATGTTAGTCTGCTCTCAGACTCTTTTTCCTGCTCCCATCACACCCACCTTCATTTTAAAAAATAAATCATGCTAAAAATATTGATGACAAGCACAAGCATTGATGTACCCAATACTTTAAAGAACAACAGTGTTACAGAAGCTGCACTCTCTCCAGTAACTACCAGAAGTACAGTGGAAATTCCAGTTATAATGGTGCAGCAGGAGGAATCAGGATATTCACAATAGGCAGTGCCATTAGATACGGTGAAAGAACATCCTAATACGTTACATAAAGTAATAATACCTGCTTTTCATTCTCTATAGATATGTCACTGTTTATGTACTCTGAATACTAAGCAGAAATTAACAATGACATTTAATGGCATTTCTGTCAAAGATTCCCTACGATCAACCTGGGGGTTTACCATTGACCAAAACCTGAAATGGATCAGCCATATAACTACACTGGTTATAGTGCAGGTCAGATGCTGGGAAGCCGACGGCGAGTACACACCTCCTGACTCCTTAAAACCTGTCCACCATCTCTAAGGCATAAGTCAGGATTGTGATGGAATATTCCCAACTTGTTTGGATGAGCGCAGCTCCAACAACACTCAAGAAGCTCGACACCATCCTAGATAAAGCAGTCTGCTAATTGGCGCTGCATTCTCATGTATTTACTCCTCAACCACTGATGCACAGTAGCAGCAGTGTGTACCATCTACAATATGTACCTCAGAAATTTACCAAGGATCCTTCGACTGTACCTTCCAACCCCATGATCGCTTCCATCTTGGTCAAGGACAGCAGATATGTCAGCACACCATCGCCTGCAATTTCTCCTCCCAAGTCACACATATCCAGACTTATAAACATATTGCTGTAACTTCAATTTTACTAAGTCAAAATCATGAAGGTCCTTCCTTGAAAGCATTGGTGGATGTATCTACAATAAATAGACTGTACCAATTCAAAGAGACAGCTCACACCACCTTCCCAAGGACAACACAGGAAAGGCAATAAATGTTGGCTCAACCAAGGGTGTTGGCAGCTGAACAAGAGACCCTTTGATATTTTATGTGATGTATCAAGTGCATCATTATGAGGGACCATTTAAGATGTTAATATGTTTCTCTTTTTGAAGCTTATAAAACTTTGTGTTCATTTATAATATTTTGTGGTTTTATTTCTGATTCATGATCTTTTGATTTTAGTTTTGGTCAAATTGTAAATGCATTTGCTCATTCCTGCGATGTTGACAATATTTTGATCTTATTCATCAAAATATAAAAAGAGAAACTTTTTTTTAAGATTCAGGTAAATGCATATTATTTTCATAAACCCCAGTATGGTTCAAAATGTAATCATTTATTGTCCCTTCCAGAAATGTAACATTCCTTTAGTCCTGGTCCTCTATGCTCCTTTGATGATGGCTGTCTGGCAGTGCAGTTATCACTCGAGTCATGAAACCAAACTGAGAACCACCAACATAATTCATGGTCCTTCACTTGGCTACCCCATTGTCTGGGGGCTGATGGAATACCTGTCACCCCCTGCAATCACCTTGAGGGGCAGCAGTAGAACAAGAAGGGCTGGGATACCCTCACACAATTTTACCTCCAAGATCCAGCAATTTAAACAGAGTCCCCAGACGTGCCTGCTTACAATATTGACATTATCAAGCTCTGGGTTAAACATGATATTTTAACCAGGCTGTCCAGTTGAGGTCCATGATCGTCATGGAAAGCCAGAAATGAAGGTAATGCACTCGAGAAAGTTTGTGCATTACTTTTTCTGTATTAGCATAAGTGACAGCTCACTCACATCCCCTCCTATCATGTAAATGTCAGGCCCACTGAACAAGCCTGATAAAGTGGTAAGTGGGTAGAAATTCAAGTAAGTGGTGTCTTCAATGCTGCATTACTGAGAACAGAACAATTGCTCCTCACATCTCCAGGACAATCTCCTAAAAATACTTCAAATACACAGAAACATAGAAAATGGGTGCAGAAGTAGACCACTGGGCCCTTCAAGCCGGCACCACCATTCAATATGACAATGGCTGATCATGCAATCTCAGTGTCCCATTCCACTTTCTCTCCATACGCCCTGATCTCTTTAGCCACAAGGGCCATGTCCAGCTCCCTCTTCAATATATCTAATGAACTGACCCCAACAGCTTCCTGTGGAAGACAATTCCATGGGTTCATAACTCTCTGAGTTAAGAAGTTCTTCCTCATCTCAGTCCCTTGTTCTTACAGTGTGACCCGTTTAATTTTCCTATCACACTTCTCTCAGACCTCTCAGTAGGAAGGGGAATTTGTCCATGTATTTTCTTGCAGTAGGATTCTGGCAACATGGAACTTAATATTAGTTATTATTTGAGATGTACTTCTCATTTAATTAATTGTTAGTTATTTTTGTGAATATGATTTCTACCTGCAATGAGTTTTCAAATGGACAATAATATTTGAATTGCATTATATTGAATTGAACGTCACCATAATATTCCATATTATTACATACCTTATTAATAAAATATTATATTTTATATAGACACATTGTATAAATGAACATGGACATTAATATGTATAGTGAGTATTCAATGCTTCTGCTTTTCTCATCAGAAATATATATATGTCCTGGAAAGCAAATAGACAATGGTGCCATGTGCTTCAGATATATGCTATTAGCAGATGCAATTCTCCACGAACTGCGTGGACTTGTGATCACTAGCTATCCGTTACAATGTCTTCCCCCAGTCATGATCTTCCAACTCAAAGTACATTGTCTGAATTTGAATAAGTGGCCAGGAAATCATGTAACATTCACTCCTGAAATTTTGGGAATTGCCCCTATGAAGCAGAGATGTAGGAAGTGATTTATTGCCTCAAATGATACTTTGTGTAATTTACATATTATCAGAGAAAGAAGCTGAAACTGAACAATCATATTGGCTCATCTTTCTCTCATCTGGAATTATGTTGGCTTGCGTCACCTGACATGCTGATTTTTAAAGACCAGGTCTCCCTCACCGAGCTGGCTTGTTTTTTGTTCAGACGTTTTGTCGCCATGCTAGGTGGCATCATCAGTGGAGCCTCCGATGAAGCGATGTTATTCTACTCCGTCTGGAATTTATACTGTCTGGTCCGTTATGGTGAGTACTATCATTTACGGTTTTGATCTGTATGGGTTTGTATTTGGGGTCCAATTCTACATGTTTGTTGATTGAAGTATGGGTGGAGAATCATGCCTCTAAGAATTCCTGTGCGTGTCTATGTTTGGCTTGGGCTACTATAGTTATCTTGTCCCAGTTAAATTGATGGCTTTCATTATCTGAGCGTACCAATATTAAGGAGAATTCATTGTGCCGTTTTGCTGCAAGCTGATGTTCATGTATTCTGATGGCTAGTTTCCTTTCTGTTTGTCCAATATAATGTTTGTGGCAGGGATCAACCTGAACACAGCAGAGAGAAAAGCACTAGGTAAACTCAAGAAAGACAGGAACATCATAATCCTAGCAGCAGACAAAGGGCACATGACTGTCATTATGAGTTTATAAAATACCATGCAATGACTGCCACAAACATTACATCAGACAGACAGGAAGGAAACTAGCCATCAGAATACATGAACATCAGCTCACAGCAAAACACCACAATGAACTCTCCTTAATATCAGTACGCTCAAATAATGAAGGCCATCAATTTAACTGGGACAAGGTAACCATTGTAGCCAAGCCAAACATAGACACGCACAGGAATTCCCAGAAGCATGGTTCTCCACCCATACCTCAATCAACAAACATGTCGAATTAGACCCCATATACAAACCCATACAGATCAAAACCAGAAATGACAGTACTCATCATAACGGACTGGACAGTGTAAATTCCAAGCCGAATAGAATAACATCGCTTCATCGGAGGCTGCACTAATGATGTCACCTAGCATGGTGATGAAGCGTCTGAACAAAAACAAGCCAACTCGACGAGCAAGTCAACAACCTCATCCACAAGCTGAGCTACATATCTTTGCCAAAACTTTGAACCAGGTCTCCCCACGACCAAGAATTGGGAAGTCTGAAGCCATTGTTTCTGGTTTCTGCTCCAATCTTCATTCCCCAGCTACTGATTCCATCACTCTCCCCAGTGACAATTTGGGATTAGTCCAAACTCTTTACAACTTTAGCGACGCATTTGATCACACATTGATCTTCTGAACTCATATACATCATTATTAATACTGCCTATTCCCATCTCACCCCGTCTCAACTCATTACTGCTGAAAATTTATTCAAGTTTTAATTTCCTCTCGGCTCAATTATTCTACCCTTCACAAACTTGAAGTCATCCAAAATTCAGCTGCCCATGTCTTAACTCATCACATGTTTTATTGCTCGATAATTCTCGCATTCACTGTCTTCCAATTGGCACTCAGTTAGGCAATTTCTTCATTTCAAAATTCTCATTCTTGTTCTCAAATCAGTCCATTTCCTTGCACATCCCATCACTTCAATCTCCTCCAGCCTCAGAACCCTCAAAGATATCTGTGGTCCTTTAATTCTGCCCTTTTGCAAATTCCCAATTTTAATAGCCCTGTCATTGCTGGCCACACCTTTAGTTGATTCGGCCCCAAGCTCTGGAATACTTTCCCTACACCTCTCTACTTTACTTTGTTCCTGTAAGATGTTCCATAATCTCGTTGACGAAGAAAAGTCTTAAATAATATCTCTCTATCTGACTCATTCTCATCCTAATGCTGTTATGAAAGGCCTTGGGGCATTTCATCACATATCAGGCACTGTATAAGTAAAACTGGTGTTACTATGACCACATGGTTAAATTTTAATATACATGCATCAATATAATGAAACTAGTCAACAGCAGATATTCACAAAGAGCTAAATATCCTGCAGTTTGCGAATGTCAGTGAAAAAAATAGACATAGATATTAAAATATGCAAACTGACATCTACTTTTCTTTTGCTAGGATGAACGAACCAGCAATGTACTCAAAAGTGTCATTTTCATGTATGAGAGAGCTGGTAGGCTACTATAGAAGAACACTGTTCTCTTGCGATAATGAACTTCATCATCACTGTCTATCTTTTGAATTTGTAAAATTTGAATTGGTCCTATTTAAAAAAAAAAGAGCTTGCATCATTTGGGGGAATACACTCATATCTCATATCTGATGTAATGGCCTGTATTGTTATGGCAAACCGATCACATTCTTTATGGAACAGAGTACGACAGAACAAGACACTGTAAAGAACAAAATCAATAAATATGTTGTAAAACAAAACATAAAATAAGAATGACCTTCATTTCTTTTTATGGTGTTGGCCCCAAGCATTAGATATATGGTGACAGCCAGGGCATGAAGTAATCATGATTTCCCTTTTTGTGGAACTTTTCCTTTGTAGATAATCATAATCTGTTCCATTTACTGAAATCCAGAACGGCAATGTGTTATTTATTTACTGAGATGGCCATGAAACCACAATTTTCTACTTAAAATCCAACTACTTTATGCACAGAATAGCTTCTTTACCGGTTAAGCAGCCAAGCATCAAAGGATTATCTCAAGTTTTACATGATTAGTTTCAGCTCGTTGTCTCACGGAGAATATTATTTTCTCAGGTAAGAAGGTAGCATGCCATTTTTTTCAGTCATCGGTTGGTGGGGAGATTTTTTCAATTGATTGGAAATACTAAATTGAAATGTACTTCAAAATTAAGATATAACTACTTAATAGATGGTAAGCAAATAACTTGATTTTTCTCTTTGCTTTGATCTGTGTTATCTTGTAATTTTTTTTTGTTCCAGACTGCATACGGACAATTTGACACACAGATTAGTGATTTTTTTGATGGTCTACATTGGCTGAATTTATGCAGATGCCATGTCTACAGGAGACAGAGATTAAAGGAAAAACACATTGATTATTCAGGTCAATTCAGAAACTGCAGACCCATGAAAATACTTCCCAAAATATTTCTAACACACCTCACTTTTTAGGATTCCTTTTGTGATGTAAACAGCATTAACATAAATAGCTACTTCTAACAGATCTGTAACAAAATGTGAAATTGATTCTCGGTCTTCAAAGCAAAATGTTTATTCTGGAGAGAGGTTATATGAGGGCTTTTTTTAATTTAAAAAGTGCACTCTTTGCTGAAGAGGCAGTATTCCATCAGGGGTCTTACAACTGTAGATTTCATGAGAAAGGACTGGACTTTTCAGCCCAGATGTTCACCACCAATACAGATAGGTGGAGTCAAGAATTACATATTGCACAATCCCACCTCGACTTAAAGGGCCCCATTATACCCAGTTTCACTCCGTTTGCTGGGTAGGGATTTTAGGAAGCAAAATGTACATGGTTATGGCAGCAGTTGATTATCAAGCTAATCTGGTTTGAACAACTGCATCAGTTCTCTGGCAGATAGTTATTTTAGAAGTTGTTAGATTCTTTATAACTCATCCAGCTACCCCCTTTCTGTGCCCTCTCCGTGACAACTCGTGCGTCTACCTTCCCAAAGCCACTCATAGACTGGTGTCCTCCAGGACAACACATGCCTCCTTTTACTCTTATGCCACCTCATCAGACATTCGCCCCATATTCACTATAGAGAGACCTCAGGAACCATATAGCAATGAAAAGAAATACACTTCTAATAATCTCATAATGGTCTCACTGGAGCATACTTGATACTGACTAAAATCTGTAGCAGTCTCCTGGCTGCTAAAACACACACAGATTGCTAATTTGGCCAAACAGCAAAGGATGTTGGGTACATTGTAAAAGTATCTGAAATCACAAAATCCACACACCAGGCACGATACAAACACAGCAGCCAGGTGCTAATGACATTAGCATGATGTAAAAAGCAACAGTTATTCTGAACAGACATACCCCAACAACTTATCCACGAAACAAAGTAGAGCCCAGACAGAAAGACACTGAGTCCTGAACCGTAGCATGCCATCTAAGCGATTGACTCCTGTTTCAAACAATAAAGTGTATCTCACTGATTGGCCAGAACTATAGAGAGTTTCAGAAGACCATCTAAGAGATATAAAAACAGGGCTCACCTACTAACCACTCACTTGGAAGCTTTTGGAATCTTCTGAGGCCTTCTAAGGAGACAAACATGGCAAGAGGCAGGGACCAGCTGACCATCCAGATAGAGAAAGGAAGAAAGCAGCTTCACAGATGCAGAGAGAAAGCAACTGCGTACAGCTACAAGAGATGCAGGAAGTATTGTAACCTTAAGGGGGCAAATAATATTAAATATTATTAGTTTAGTATTAAAGATTATTGTAACTTTGTTCCTAATGAAGTGGGACTGTTTTTCACATTGGTTTGTCACTTTGATATTGTAGGATGCCTGGGCAAATTCATTCATAACATTCTGATCAGAGTTGTCTACATTGCTTTAAGGAGACACTAGACAACAAATCTCATTTATGAAATCTAGTCAAAGATCTTAAATCTACTGTAGTATTCAATCTACTATAACAAACAAATGGATTACTATTCAACAACTAATTATGTAATAGACTCTTTACACTGCCACTTAAAATGTGTATTCAGTCATCCTCTGCTGGGATGAATATTTTTATAACAATGAAACTCAGCCAAGTATTCATAATAACCTCATCTGTAATAGCAGCTTTTGGGGCATTTCAATAAAGAAATCAACTGAGCAGAAACACATGTGGATTTCCTTTACCCCAGCCTATACCAAATGACCTGTAAAGCAAAGCAGTCAGCAAATGTGTAGTTTTAACTTTTAACTTACAACTTAGATCTCTTTAAATATTTCAAAGGATAAGTGTTTTAAAGTAAAAGCATCAGACCATGACATGTAGACCTTATCTGCCCCTGAAATGCATTTACTTCTACTCTATGAATCTGTGCTTTCCAAGTCTTAGAGCCCTAGGATCAGTGAAAATGTTGTCGGTTTGAACTCAGCAACAATTTCAAAGATTCCTGCTGGAAACAGTCATCCTGTGTTGATGATCAACCCCCTTCCCTTTGTCACAAAAAAGGAATCTGTTGTAAATGAAGGCCAAACACAGTCAGAACTTTGGACCTTCAAATCATTTTCTTTCATATCCCACACAATTTTATATTCCTGTAATTTGTCTGAAGAAATGTCTGTTAAAGTGTTATTTATTCCTTCACATTTACCATGCAAAAGTATTTTCAATAAAAATTCATTTATAGAGCAAATGAAGCCAACAGCACATGTCAGCCACCTGCTGTCTTGATGGGTCCAAGATATATATCACTACTTTCAAGGGGAACTTGAAATGTATGAATTTTAGACAATACAGATTCACCACACAATCTAGAAAGGATGAAAAGGAAGAACAATCCCCTTGTATCTGGTTTTGAATGCCAGGAAGAGTATCAAAGCTTTGGAGAGGATGCAGAAGAAATTCACTGAAATGACATTTTAAAAAAAGTTGAGACATGGGAAAGTTTTGCAAAGGTTTTAAGAGTCTTAATAGCAAAAATTTATTTCTCAAAGTTAGTAAGTCAGGAACTCAAGGCATGAATTTATGTGCATTGGCAAAAAGATGATGAAAAGGTTATATTTGACAGATTCCTCAGTGTGGCAGCACAATGGTTACGTTTAAGTCAGTCTAAAAAACATGGTATTAAAAGGTTGATTAAAATAAAAGCGACCAACAAAGCTGTTAGATTATTATACAAACCCAACTTAATCACAGGTGATCCTCAGGGAAGAAAAGTCGCGCTGTCCAGGACCAATAATAATCACATTATTTCTGAGAATATACATGTTAGCTTTGTTTTTGTTCAAGGGATATGAGAATAAAGAGCAGCTCTTGCTATGTATAGACAAGAAATGTTTCAGTATCTGAGCTGTCATTAATGGTGCTGATCATTGTGCAATCATCAGCAAACATCTCCACTTCTGGCCTTAAAACATGGTAATTTCAATAGTCAGTTTACTAAGACACACTTTCTGATGGACATTGATGTTCTCCACCCAGAATATATTTTGTGCTCACCATTTCAGTATTTCTTCCAAATGATGCTCAATACGGAAGAAGTATTTGAAACAAAACAGAAATAGCTGGAAAATCTCAGAAGGTCAGGCAGCATCTGTGGAGAGAAATCAGAGTTAACATTTCAGGTCCGGTGACACTTCCCCAGAACCGGAGTATTGTTTCATCAGCCAATGGGAAGGTAGGTGGTAATTAGTTGGAGATTTCCTTTTCAAGGTTGACTTGATATTGTGAGACTACAAGACTCCAAAACCAATGCTGATGATTTCTGGTGCTATTCCCAGCTGACTAAATACTGACGTGTTACCACATGTGGGATTCTGTCCTGTAAGTAGGATAGGAATTCCCTATGGATGGTTACTGAGCAACTTGGAGCACAATGAAATATCATTCTTTGAGCGTAGCCATGGTGGACTTTACTCAACTGATCTATGGGAGAAGTGTTCAATTTTGGCACAGGTTTGCAGTCGTTAATGAGGATGACTAATAGTTTTTAAAATAGAATTAGATGAATATTTGCAGAGGAATGTAATAATATGTGGAGAAAGAACAGAGGAATTAGACCCAGTCAATTAATTGCTCTTTCAGAATAGCAGTACTGGCGTAAAAATGTCTCCTTCTATACAATAGAATCATAAAGTCTTAAACAATCAAAAGTAAATTATCTCTACAACACTTTCTACATCTTTTTGCCTGATGAGTTTCATTGGGTAATGTTGATCTGAGCTTCATAAAAACACAAGAATTAGGAGCAAGTGCAGGCCACTTGGTTCCTTGTGTTTGCTCCACTCTTCAATAAAATTATGGTTAATCTGATTGTAGGCTCAACTCCACTTACCTGTCAATCCTCCATGAACCTAGACATTCTTGTCAATCAAAAATCTGTGCAACTCAGTCTTGAATCTATTCAATGGCAGCCTCCATTTCTTTCTGGGGAAGAGAATTCACCAACAGTAAAATGAAATCTCATCTAATGTCATAAATAGGAAACCCACAATTTTTAAACTGTTTTTAAAACTAGGTTTAAGCTAGTTCTACCCAGCCCCTCATTCAGTTTGAGGATTCATTAAATTTGTCTTCCCAACTCAAAAGGGAAGGATTTGGGGAATGTGTGGAAGAGTCCCAAAGAACAATGGGTGAAATTTATTCAACCTCTGAATGACATTTGGGAAGGGGAAGACAACTGGGAAAATACTTCAAGAGTGCAAAAATTAGAGTCTCAACATCAAGAAAATACGCTTCAATTTCTACTTATGGTTTCAATGGCTAGATGTAATTCATCGAAGTGAGTGGCAACAGGCCTAATGCATGTATTTCCATCTCCTTATTACTTAATTGCACATCATTTATGTTCTATTTTCCCAGGCAACTACGAGAAGCTCGATGGTGATAATTATCGACTTGAAATCTGAGCGGACACCTGGTGGCTGCAGCTCACTGTTGTTATCTCTGGATTTTCATATTGGCCAGCCTTCCACAACACCTCAGGACATGCTCCATAATCAGATATCATTGGTACCCTCCAGCCATGGGGGATGGTATCAGCAAAGCACCATGATACATCTCTATGCAGCACCTCTATGTTGCATTTTGGAGCTCACTTACACCGTAATGGTGCTGCCACGTTGCTTTACATGCCCTGGACAGGTACTCAGCTCATATATCGGAACAGCTTGCATTTTACGGTGATTAGCCTGTTTTCTTAGCTCTCGCTCACTTACACCTATTTGGATGCTCACAGCATGTACTTTGCTTTACAACTGATCACATGGTTGCTTCATTCAGAACTTAAAGACTCGCTGTAATTCTGTCTTACCTTGCCTTTTAGAACTATCAGACAGGCAGGCAACGTATCAGATTTGCCAGCAGTGATCAGACATATTGTTGTGTGACACCATGCTACATTGACCTCACACTAACTGCATGTGCCAGAAGCTTACGCATCAAATGGGAACTGTGGTTTGATAACAGCAACAACTAATTGCAGTCCAGGGGCTTGGACATTGTCAGTTGGTCCTGGGAGGTGATCAGAATCTAGGATCTTTCTCGTTATAGTCTCAGGAATGGGCCATGTTCAGCCATGCAGGTTGAGTTGAACTAGTCCAGTAATTAGTACTAGGTCAGTCAAAGATCAGTCAGTACGGTGGTTCCAAGTTGGTCAGCGGGTGGGTTGCAGTCAGCCCTGGGCCTTTGTTTACTGAAAGTCAAGGGTTTATCACAGGCCAGTGTTATGATGGGGAAGCCAGGGAGATCAAGCGGAGGTACTGAGGCAGTACACTGAGAATTCAAAGAGGACAATAATGGTGAAGGGAGGAACACTAGCTTCATTCTTGTAGCTACAGCTAAAATGACAGCCAATCAAACTGCTGATGGTGTAAAGTGAAAATATATTTACAAATGTGAGTTTTGATATTCATTGATGTGCCATTCGTGCCACCTACATGCTCTCAGGAAGTTTTCTTTCTTGGTTCCCAAGTGCAGTCACATGGTCTGCAAAGGGGGAAGACTGCCCTGTGGTAGAGCATGTTGATCTTGGAGTTTTGGGTATGTGTGGCTAGAGGTCCCAGGTATGCTGAGAGTGACCTAGTCAGATGTAGGATCACCATCCTTGGCTTACACTTCCATAGGTTTGAGGATCATAGCCAAAGGGGTGGTGGAGATGCTGGGCACTTACGGTTTGACAAAGGCAGCATGTAATCACAGTCTAGGGGCTTGGACACTGTCAGTTAGCCCTGGGGGTTGGTCAGAGTCTGGGGATTCATTTCATAATAGTCTCAGGAATGGGCCATGTTGATTCACGCAGGCCAAGTTAAACTAGTAGATTATCAGGATCTGCAGTGTCCTTGGAAGTGAATTCTGGGATATATATACATATGTGTGTGCAGTTCATCTTTTGTCTGGGTAATTGCTGGCATCAGTCTGTCTCCTTGAGAGGAAGGGGCACCTGCAATAATGTCAATGTCCTTTTTCACCCTGTTACCTTGCCACTGATGCTGAGTACTAATGGGCACAGTGATGGAAAGCAGGTCAGCTTGTACTTCTGACCGCCAGTGAACACGCTGCTGGATCTGGCTCTCCATGACAGCCAGAAACATGTATATTGGAGCCAGCACAGTGTAACTAACATCAGTAGGCTCCTCCAAACTTTGATCCAGTTTAACAAGAAGCTGTGGCAATCCTGCCTGCTCCTCTTAGGCCTGACTGCGTTTGCACAAAGTTACCAATAGCCAACACCATAGAGTCCTCTCCTGCCTGGGGCTGAGCAGATCCCTGTTCTTCGGCAGACCTCTAAGTGCCAATGACCTGGGACTTTTCTACCTCAGCCAGCCATGGAAATGTGGCAGTAATGTGTTCATCAGAATCTAAAGTAATTAATGTAACAAAGAAAGTCTTGCCAGGGCAACCTATAAGGGATCTATGGGTTCTTCCTTGCAGTAGAGGAGGAGGAGATATCTAGAAGGACTCACCTATTTCGGAAAGAAATTACTTGGATGCCTGCTATGAGGAGAGGAAGCTTGAACACAATGGTCATAGTCAGAGACCTGAGCAGTACTTCTCAATGATTCTTACTTTTTGCTGGGGCCTGGTATCCCACATGGTCCTCTCCCACTGAAGTAAAGATTAGCTCCTCGTAGGGGGTGAGGAGATGGATGTCAGGCTCTCACCAACTATCTTGTCCTTTGCCACCCTGTTTTCTCCTGCAATGAAACAAAAGGAGGGATTGTATGAGGTGAAAATGCTCACAGCTGTTAGTACAGACAGAAGAAAGGTGGTAAAGTGTTCAGAGTGAGTGAATAGGAAGCACGGGAGACAGGAAGAGTTAGTAGTTTGAGTGGATGAGATGGGTGACAGTGATTGAGGGAAAGCACTGCATGCAGTAGTGAGAATGGTAGACTATGGTGAGGGGTTGGTGCAGCAGATAAGTTAGAATGAGTGCATGGTAGCAAAAAGAAGGCAGTCACACTTAGCCTTGTGGAGCACAGAAGGTCATTAACCTTCTTGTGACACTCTTACATGCACCTCCCTCGTGTGGGTACCATATTGATCCAGGTGGTAACTTTGGACCACTTCCACCACTGCTGAGAATGACATAGCATGAGAGAAGTGTTATAGTGGTGTGGTGGATACTTAATGATTTGGGCTTCAAATTGATTTTTAAAAACTGGCTGGAGCTCATGAGCACAAAATTCTCCATGAAACTCCCCGAATTTGACACTTTGCTAAATGCTGGGAAAATTAAGCCCAATATTTATTTTTGCAAGTGATTTGGGCCAGAGAGAAGATCTGTTGCCCCTACTGGAAACTTCCCATTACTGCTACCTTCCCTGATATTGAGCATTTCCCACTGCTGAATCCTTTCCATTTAAAAATGGCATCTTTATGCTTTTCATCAGTGCGCCAGGGATTACCACAATACGTCTTGTGTGGTTAATGTCATGGGTAGGAACAGCTAGGCAAGGCAGAGAAATCAGATGTGTGGTCAATGTTTACCAAAATTGAATCAAAAGCTAACTCATTCCATTGTCATTTCAAAAATATTTGTTTTAGAAACAGTGAACAAAAGCATATCAATGTCTTTTTCCTTTTTTCTTCTGTTTTCAGGTTTTGTTTCATCTGCAGCACTTTTGTGGCAAACCTATCTTGGCAGGATCTGAGGACAGTTTATTCTGCCATGGGTATATCACAGTTCACAGTCTACACATGCATTCTTTCCATATGGGTCACCTGATAGTGATCATGAATGGGTACCCTGCTCACTACTACTGAAGGCAATATTTTGTCTTAATTGAGATTATTCTGGTATTTTCTGAGATCAACTCACCCTATCGGATTTATAAGTGGCATTGAGATATTTTCTCACATTCAGTGTGCCCAGTAAGATTCAAATCTCAAAAGTAGGGATAAACAATGGGTTCTCTCATATATTTTTATATGGGCTTTAGCACAATTCTCAAGTAATCACAATTGTTTGCCAAGAATGTTCCAATTTATTATCTCTAAAAAGGTAAAAGTATGGCAATTCAACAATGTTGTGTTAAAACCCTTGCAGCAAAACCTAGTTTACGGACCTCCAATAGTGACTGTAAATTCTCAAAATGATATGCGTTCTGCAGGGATTTGAAGTAATCACAGTCTGCTTGAATATAAAACAAATCAATTATTTTGAAAATGACATTGGGATTTATATTTATAATGAATCTACCTCTTAAGTAGGTGCATATTTGCTGAGTATTGATTTTTATTGACACTGGTTATATTTAATTTATTTTATTGATTTAAAAAAAATCATATTCAATGAAACAGGTTGTAAAAATGCAAACTTGTGGTATAAAACAATAAAGAAAAGGCTGATGAATTAATTATTCATGAAATACAGACCTGCATAGTACAGGGTATCATTGAAAACAAATAAAACGCTGGCCCCCTTAATATTTATAAATAGAAAGAAACACATCTGCCATAGCAAATAAGGAGAGATCTGAAAAACTTAGTGCTGTGCCATACAGTAATACAAACTCAGCCCATTACAGTAAATCTCCTCTACCCAAAGCACCATCAGCAAACCTTCAAACAATCTAGTTAACAATGGAGCAGTTATGAAAATGCGAATACCAAACAATTTAAAATGTTTTTGTCAGGTTTATGCCAATAATTTTTATTACACTTGGCTTAGGTCATAGTCTCACCCCTCACTTTGCTCATTTGATGTTTTTACCTTCAATTAGTGTTATAGCTCTTGTCTTAGGAGAGTGGCCATCGAGCAACCAGATTTCCTTTTTTATGCTTGGTATATGCAACTTGCAGTGCCGCATTTTGTAAACCCAAATTGCATGCGTGCGGTGTTGACTCCAGTTATTGGAAGAAGTTATTTTTAATTTGATAGCAGAGCCAAAGCCCCACAATTGGCTGGGTCTAAAACACTGCCAGCTCCTGTGTGCTACATTAATCATACTTAGGAAATTAGCTTATAACATAATGTCTGCAATATCAAATGTATTATCCTGTTTACAGCTCAAAGAGGCAGCTATATGTAAACAAGATAACATGTATGATGCCTTCCGAGACCACCAGAGACGCATCCTATTTTGTTACATGATTCTTGCTCCATGCCTCTTAAGGCAAAGCATCACCAGTGAGAAAAAGAACCTACACCCATTGCTAGCACAGCAGATCATACAGCGTAAGAACCAAAAGAACTGCGGATGCTGTAAATCAGGAACAAAAACAAAGTCGCTGGAAAAGCTCAGCAGGCCTGGCAGCATCTGTGAAGGAGAAAACAGAGTTAACGCTTTGGGTCCGGTGACCCTTCCTCAGATCATACAGCATATTTTCTGAGTTTCCTCTTACCTTACATTAGCCTCAAATATTTAAATTTTTTTAGTGAAAAGTGGAAGCTTTGTGAATTTTGATTATCTTTTTAGTATAGTTTCAGGATTTAGCTCAGTTTGATGATTATTAAACCCTTGCAGAGATATTGCACTTATAAACTGCTGAAGTAGCTTTCTTCTTTTAGTGCAAGTTGTTCCTTCAGGATGCGACCTTTTCTCAGGAGCTGGAAGAGCGACAAGGACCAGCTTATTTTTATAGATCCCAGAGGTGCACACCTCTCATTCCTGCCCCTGGAAAAATAAATTAAAATTCACCTTCTCCACATGGGCTCTCAACCTTGACTTTGCACAATACTTGCTCAACTCATTTGAACTCTTAGCAATACATCCACTTGCCTGGATGAGTGCCTCTCCAATGCTACTCAAAAAAGCTTGACACTATCCAAAACAAAGCAGCCAGTTTGAATGGCACCAATTCTACAAGCATACACTCTACCATGCACTGCAGAAATTCACCAACAATCCTTAGACAGCACCTACCAAGCCCACGGCCACTTCCATCTAGCAGGACAAAGGCAGCAGATGTATTGAAGCACCAGCACTTGCAAGATCCCCACCAAGCCACTCACCATCCTGACTTGGAAATGTATCACTGTTCCTTCAGTATCACTGGTTCAAATACCTAGAATTTCTTCCTTAATGGCAATTGTGTTTCTACCTACAGCTTGGGTACTGCAATGATTCAAGAAGGCAGCTTACCACTACGTTCCCAAGGACAACTAAGAATGGACAACAAATGCCTGCCCAGCCAGCCAGACTCAGGTCTTAGGAATGAATTTTTAAAAAAAACTTTCACAATAGGAGCCTACCCTCCTTATTAAAAGACCTCTACTATCTGATTCAGGCATAAGTCTTGCCATCCAGTGGTAGTTATTTCAGAACATAATGCACAGGGGTAAATTATATCCTCCCTACTATCAGAGATTATGAACCTATTTCCTCCGAGTAGGAAATCACACTCTGCACCATATGTTTGAGGAAGAGTGACCGATTGGAAATCAGAAGCGGAACTATTTGATAGATTTCAGAGGCAGAATGGGAAATTGCTAAGCCTCTAACTGCTGCTCTTGTTGTGAACAGCTAACCCAGTCCAGACCGAGCTTTCTTCATTTGTATACTTAGTGTTAAACTGGGCAATAAGCCCACAGGAAGATTAACACTACTGTTGTGAAAATGCATTCATTTGCTTCATGCAACATATTATTTGAGCTTTTGCTAAAAGTCAAACAAAGCCGCAACCAATTACAACAACAAGAAAAAGAAACCTTGCTGTACGCTTTTGTTATGAGCATAATAGATTTTCACAATATTTCACAAATAATTGGATCTGAACTGTTTTCTGCTTGGTTGTGTAATTTCCATAATTTTCTTTGCCTATTAGTAACATTCAGTAGATGTCTGTTCAGCTGGGAATTCAAATAATGGTTAAGACTGCCAAAGAAAATTCTTAGTTATTAAAAAAAACATATTAAACTTTTAAAATACTTATATAAGAAAACTTGTATCTTACCTTGTGCATATTATTATTTAACATAATAGTCACATATACTCAACATATTTAGCACAGAGACATTCAGGTATTTGTTATACTGCTTATTTTTTCCAATGTAATAAAAAGAAATTCTTGGTTCTGGTTTAGGTATTGGTTATCATTTAGTTCTAAATTGCATTATAATGTTAGCATTTCAAAAGTGCTGCTGTTTCTCTGCCAGTTCCACTTGCCACATGGCAGAACTAAGAGCCGTCAGCATACATATTGTTAGCTTTTTGCTCACCAACAATTTTAGCAGTTTAGCTCGTATCAAAATGACAGTGGCAATTTGTCATTATTTCATTAATGAACGACGTTCAAAGAACCATTTGCATCAGGATTTTTGGCAATAATAGAAATTCCAGACAAGAGGCCAGGACAAATATGTTGGGTCTGTCTCTGATTCACAGCTTCAACCATATTATTCTGCAAGTAAGCACATCAGATGTTTAGGCCCATAGCTATTAACTTTACTCCAGTAAATCCTATACAGCAGCCACCTGCCTTTCAACATCAAGACAAATATCTGGCAGTTTTTCATTATTGCAAATGGGAACACCTGTCAATAGCTGTTTCACCTTCATCTGCTTCTTACAATAAAATATAGCAGCTGTATAATAGCAGCAGCCTATCTATAACAATCAGAATGTACTGTAATCATATCTGGCCCAAATGTTGTGACTGAAAGGGACACATTTTGAACCATTGACAATCTGCTTACAAATGATCACAGAACATTTCTACATCAACCACCTGTTTTACAATTGCTACCTTTTCAATGGTTTTGTAGAGGTCATTATGATTCTCTGTTGTTGATTTGTGTATGACATCTTTAGTATTTATAGATAGCTACATTTCAAGCTACATTCTGAGCATGTTTGTTTCCTTCTCCTTCATTTTGCTCTTTTTAAAAATACCTGTAATACTTTACTAATTCTGATAAAGTATTTGCACTTATATAAACTCATCTGTTTTTCTTTCTCTCAGGTGTTGTCTGCTCTGCAAAGAAATTCAACTTAGTTTTCATTTTATCCTAGATATGCCAGCAGTTGCGTATTTTTTAACTTACCTTTCTTTGATGCCTGCTAACTGGTTTTTGAGCAATAAAAATGAAATGAAACAAAGCTAACAAAGTCATGCTCTTATCAAAATGGAATGAACTTTGGGTCATTATGATGCAGCAGTCTTAACGTAGTCTTCAGGTTGAGGTCCCTTCCATCATTAATCTATTTTGCAGTTTAGATAACCAATTATTCCTCCTTTGCACAAATTCTGAGAGTTTATCTACTAGTAATTTGCATAATTCCCCTTGTGTTTTATAAGTTTCTCTGAATGTAGCTTCTATTATTGTCTTGAGCATGTAATTGGCTAAAGTCATCATGAGCACTTTGATTAGAGACTGTAATCTTTTTCTCTTTGATTTGATTCTACCCCAATTTACAATATTCTAAGAGAGAATTATTCATACCTGCTTCGTATTTTGATGGATGTTGGTTGTTTCCCCTTTATAAATTTTGTGTTTGAAAACCTAATTACGGCTGTTGAGCGATCTCGAGGGATAATCTAATTAAGTTTTCAACTGCAGATCTGTGAAGGCTTGTACTAGTAGATCAAAGGAAATCAGGCTACAGACAAAGTGTCAGGATCTCTTTCGTAACTGGGGCTATAAGTAGGAATGATCAAAAAAAATGTTTTCACATCATATGAAGTGAGATTGATAGGATATGAAACATTCAATATTTGTGGTCCAATGATTGAACTGCTTTGTCATGGTTTTACGCTGGAGTCAAATTCGTACAAATTGGAACATTTCTATAAAGGTCCTCTAAATTTAGAATAAAAGTGAGTGTAAATTATGTTGAATTGGTATCCTTCTCTGAGCATTCTTAATTCTCTCCACAGGTGTTGGCTGACCTGCTAATTTTATTTAACATTTTCTCTTTTTATTTCAGATTTCTAGCAGCCACGGTATTTTGCTTTCATACTGATAGGAAGATGATCCCAGAATATTGCTGTAAAAAAATTGACAAATCTTTTAATATTGCACATCAGGAAATTTACAAGAAAAATCACAGGAAAAGGATAACAAAATTTGTAGTTTATGAGAGAAGAATGTTGATTGTTTGGCAAGCGAACACTGGTTGGTTGAGGTGTCCCCATGAAGCATACACCTGCTAGTGATAACAGACAATTAATTGCCAAGTTTTGTTTAAACTAAAGGAAACAAAATTTTAAACTAAATGTAACAAAGATTAGATGTCACCAATTTTGTTGTGCTTAAACTGATGTAGTGTGTGTAGAAGTTCTTTCCATCTGTAAAATAAAAGGATTCTGTGTATTAATATTTGTAAACATAATGTAATATATTCCAGTCTATGCAAGTATGCCATATTATGTAATAAACCGAAAATCCAAAATGGGTCGTGGACATCATTCTTTTCACACTCAGAATCAGTTAGTAAGTGTGTTCAAACACAGAATTGCATTTTATGTTGAACACTGTTGTTAGTTTTGCAAATGTGGGCTAGCTGTGTTCAGTCAGTACATTGCTTGTTACGAATAATTGAAGGGATATGCTGTTTGAAATAGTCCACCAGCCTAGTACTGACCATAAAAAAGCAAAGCACTGACTGTATGAAACCAGCATAATCAGTCAATCTACCTTGTTTAAACTATCAAACAAAGCTTGGCAATTAAATGACAATTGCCACTAATGGGTGCATTCTCTATGGCAAGTCATTTCTCAATCAGGGTTTTTCTTATATTTTCTAATCAACCTGTTCAATTTTTTTATTACATACTTCAGGAACAGGTGGGACTTGAAACTGGCTCAGAGTTCATTTGCCAAACAAACAATCAGCTCTCTCCTCTCATAAATGTTGTTTTCCTTTCACATTTATACTATTTTGTGAATTGTCCCGACAAATACAAAATGTTAAGGCTTGACTAAATGTGACATTTTACAGCATGTTCTGTATGACCAAATAAGTATTAATATGTTTTTTCTTAGTTCAGTCTCTCAGCTTAGTTTGATATGATTTCAACCAAACAGAAATATTCAGTTCTGTCATTCCTTATTTTGTCCATAAGACATTGAACTTTTAACCCTTGTGCTAGAAAATTAGACTTAAAAATTCTAAGATGACCTACTTGCACCATTGTCACAATGATGTCCGCTAGGACCAACCACTGTTTGAAAACTGGAATCAGGAATTAGGCCTATTAAAATGAAAATCCTATGGTATTGACAGGAGGCCCAATTTCCACTGAAGTTTGGAGCTAGCAGCAGTATGCATGACAATGTCAGCAACAGATGCACAAAGGCAATGGGGCTAAAGTCAATGTTACTGAGATAGTCTTTGCAATGATTGGCATGTGGGTTTGGAAGTTCAACTTATAATCAAATAGGATTCTGAGGTCTATTTCCAATCAAGACAGTGGCCAGGGAGAGAAATGAATTTGATATAAATGTTTTAGTGTGTGTTGGATCTAAGAAAGTTTTTCTATTGTTTAATGAAAGCATCCAAACAGCACAGAAATGAATGAGATGACTGTACTTAACCTCAATGCCAATTATACTTTCCAGATCTTGAGTGGGAGACATCATTGAAATCTGGGAATACACTGTTCATTGTTGTAACTTTTAAGTAACAGTTGGTGTCTTTGACATGCATTAACAAACATCAAACTCATTTATTACAGATCGTGCAGCTGATAAGACTAGTCTAATTTCACTATCCATGTCTACATTTGACATTCCCTGAGAACGAAGTTCCATTTATCGTACTTTGATACCTTATTTGTGGATATTATCATCTTTACTACCAACAAAAAGAGTTACATTTTCTTTTTTATTTGTGGTTAATACATGACCAACAATAGAAATTTTATATGTTAATGTTTATTTTCTAAGGTCTCCTCAAAGCCTAAGAAGCTAGGTGTTCATGTAGAAAGCTAACAAGCAAAGTTAGCTCTTGGGAACAATGCATTACCCATTTGAGCATGAATAATGATACTCCTGCATAAAACTTAAATCTGAAGAAAGGGAATAAAGTAGTAACGTGAACAATGCAAGAGTATAATACAGGAGGACTTGGCTTTGTATAATGTTACTAAGCTACTAACTCATTGTGGCAGGGTGTCATAATACAAACAACAGTCAAGAGTAGAACAACTGTATTATGTGTCATGTTATACAATATTGGCATTGAAGGGGGAACCTGAAAAGAGATGAGAATAAGACAGAACTCGAAAGAGGATGTTATGGGAGAAAATATTTGTTGAAGGAATATTCAGCTTTATTTTGTTGCATGATATATGCTCTGGAAATCGTCTCATCATGTGACACTGCCACTGTACTGGCATCAATATCTTTTCCATCTGAAAGATACGATGGTGTTATGATGATGTGAGAAGGGGTGTTTTGACTCCTCTGCTCACTTAGATCAGTCATAACAAATACTTGCTTTTTTTTTTAGCATGCATGCCCACCATCCCCAGAAACAGTACACAGGAATTAGTAAAGGATGTTGAAGGCAGGTCACACTGTGTGAAATACCTGACCCATGCTTTCCATTACACATGGGGGAGGCTAAAATTAAAAGCAGCCTTTTAGCCCTTACCCCTAACACACTCTTGTCTGACCACACACTTATGATGCCCACCCATACCAGCCTGTGCCATCTCATGTGTCTTTACCCTTCTGCATAATTTCCCATCCCCTTTACCCATCCTTATGACTTTTTACAGGCTCCACATCCATTAAACATCAACCCATTTCCTCACCACTGTCCTTTGTCCTTACAATACCCATAGCAACTCACCCAACATCATCCATGTCCAAACCTTAAGAACCACGCTAATAGTAAACGAAATAAAGTTAAAAAGGACTGTGGATGCTGGAAATCAGAAACAAAAATAAAAATTGCTGGAAAAACTCAGCAGGTCTGGCATCATTTGTGGAGAGAACACAAAGTTAATGTTTCGGGTCCACTGACCCTTCTTCAGAACTGAAGAACAAAATAAACTTTTAGGGGTCTATTGATGATTTCACTATTTTAAAAAGCACACTCTTATTAATTAAAAAAACTAAATTTAAATCCCTTCAAATACTTAATCCTTCTTAAAAGCAAGCAATTATGAAAACAAACAGGGAACATGATAAAAAAAACTGGCAGGTAAGATTAAAAGAAATTTCAAATATTCTATAAGTGTGTCAAGGGGAAGAGGATACGAGGGAAAGAGTAAGGGGGTGATTAGGGACGAAGGAGACAGTCTGTGTGTGGAGCCAGAGGACATTGATAGGGTATTAAACAAATACCTCACGTCTATCTTCACTCAGGAGAAAGAGGATGTGGGTACAGAATTCAGGAAGAGGGGCTGTGAGGCCCTTAAGCAGTTTGATATGGAGAGTGAAGAGGTATTGAAGGTTTTGGAAAGCTTAAAAGTGGACGAATCCCCATGTTCAGATGAGGTCTATCCTGAACTACTGTGGGAAACAAGGAAGGAAATTACAGGGGCCCTGTTACAATTTTTAATTTCTCTCTAGCCTTAGGATAGATGCCAGTGGACTTGAGAACAGCTAATGTGTTTCCATTTTTTAAGATGGTTGGTAGAGATAAACTAGGGAATTACAGATCGATGACTCTCACATCAATGGTCAGGAAACTATTGGAGAAAATGTTGAAGGAGATAATTAATCTTCTTTTGGAGAGGCAAGGTTTAAATAGGGATATTCAGCATGGCTTTGTCAAAGGGAGGTGATGTCCAACAATTTTAATTAAATTTTTTGAGGTGGTGACCAGGTGTGCAGATAAAGTGTGGTACAGTTGATGGGGTTTACATTGATTTCAGAAAAGCCTTTGACATGTTCTAAATGGAGACTGATAAAGAAGGTAAAAGCGCATGGGATCAAGGATAACTTAGCAAGTTGGATCCAAAATTGGCTTAATGATGGGAGACAGAAGGTGGTGGTTGAAGGTTGTTTAAGTGACTGGAGGCCAGTATAAAATGGCAAACTACAGGGATCAGTGCGGGGTTCATTATTGTTTGTGATATTCATAAATGTTGTAGATGAGAATGCTGAAAGCATGATAAATAAGTTTGGATGACTTGGAGGTTGGCTGATGGTTGACAGTGAGGAAGAAGCTCTTAGGTTGCAAAAGGATATAGATGGATTGGTCAGATGGGCAGATCAAAGGCAGGTGGAATTTAATACGGAAATATGAGAGGTAGTGCACTTTGGAAGAAGTACCAAGACATGGGAATAGTCAGTGAATGGCAGGACACTAGGAAGCTCGGAGGAACAGAATGATCTTTGGGTGCTAAAGAACGTATATGTGACACTTTTATCAGTCACACCATAGATTGTAAGAACAGGGAGATAATGTTGGAGCTTTACAGGACTTTATTTAGGTTACAGCTGGAGTACTATATGCAGTTCCGGTTATCATACTGTAGGAGGGATGTACTGTACCAGAAAGAGTGGAGAGAATATTCAGCAGGATGTTGCCTGGGATGGAGCAGTTTAGCTGTGAAGAGAAGCTGGATAAGCTTGGCTATTTTTCTTTGGTGTAGGGAAAGCTGGGACTGGAGTTGGTTGAGGTGTATAAGACCGTGAAGGACATGGATACCATAGACAGAAAGTAGCAGTTCTCTTTAGTCGAAGGATCAATAACAAGGTGAAAGACAGAAGGTTTAGGGGATTTGAGGAAAAATATTTTCATCCAAAGGGTAGTAGATATCTGGAATGTACTGCCAGCCAGGAGGTAGGGGTAAGGGTGAGTGGGTATTTTATTTTAATTCATTCATGGGATGAGGGCATCCCTGGCTAGGCAGCATTTATTGCCCATCGCTAATTGCCTAGAGGGTAGTTCAGAGTCAACCACATAGCTGCAGGTCTGGAGTCACATGTAGGCAAGACCCAGGTAAGGATGACAGTTTCCTTCCCTAAAGGACATTAGTGTACCAGATGGGTTTTTACAACAATTGGCAATGGATTCATGCTGATCATTAGATTCTTAATTCCAGATATTTTATTGAATTCAAATTCCACCATCTGCCACGGCGGGATTCAAACCCAGGTCCCCAGAATGTTATCTGGGTCTCTGGATTAACAGTCCAGTGATAATACCACTAGGCCATCGCCTCCCGACATTTGACGCAGGAAACCCCACAACCTTTTTTTAAAAGTATTGGGGTGACCCCTTAAAATGTCATAACATTCAAGTTATGGTTCAAGTGCTGTAAAGTGGCAGTCGTGTAGATCTAGAGTAGCTTGTGTCAGTGTAGACATAATTGGACAGAGAGCTCCTTCTGCACAGCATAGTTCTATAATTCTGTGATTTGTATTTATCACCCCACATCAAATAGTTTATAATCACTTGGTTGCTGTCAAACAAATTGTAAACTTACAGACTTCCCACTTGGATAATGATTGGTTTTAGGGCCTATCAGACAGAACAAATTGCATAATGAGAGTGATTAAATTAATGATGACAAAGAGAAACAGTTTTTTTTCAAAATAGAACAGATTCTTGTTTAAATTTAAAAGCCAGGAGATTTAAATGCCTTGACAGTTGGACAGTTCAATGGATTTAAATGGTTGATAGCTGACTCACAGCGACTCTTGTTTCAGGTGAAGTGAAGAACTGGGCACTCTTGCCACTCATAGCCTCAATCGGTCCAATGGAAGTACTGGAGATGAAAATGTGGGTCTGACCAGGGACTTGGCTTTTCATTCATAGGATGTGTGCACCAGTTGCTAAGCCAGCATTTATTCCTCACCCCTAATTGTTCCAAGGTCAGTTAAGAATCGATCACATTGTTATAAATCTGGAGTCACCCACAGGCCTTATCAGGGAAGGATGACAGATTTCCTTTCTAAAGGGCATTAATAATACAGATGGATTTTTATGCCAATTGTCAGTGGTTATGTAGTCACCATTAGACTAGGTTTTTATTACAGTTGTTTTTTTATTGAATTCAGATTTCACCTTTTGCCACAATGGTAATCAAGGCCATGTCCTCAGAACATTATCCTGCCTGTATCTGCCTTTCCCAGTTTAGCTGTCAGCCTCTCTGCTCCTATGATGCTGCTTGGCCTGCTGTGTTCATCCAGCCCTGCACCTTGTTGTCTTAGCTGACATGGTGCTTTTTTTTCACGATTATTTTGTAGACAATCTGTGAAGCTCTCCAAGGTATCATCATCCAATATGACATGTGCCACATAACTTCAGCTGAATGAAGTGTTGTTGAAAGGTGTCAATGCTTGGTGCATGCTCTGAAAGTTACTTCTCACAGTGTAATAGATAAATGGTCATCATCCCCATATATTGCATGAAGGACGAGGGCAAAGATGTACAATGCTGCCTAGACTTGACACTTTTCCTAATGCTACTGAATTCTTTATAAGTGTGTTTTCAGATGCCCTCAGAGCGGAAAGACTACGTTCGCAATATTCAGCAGCCTCCATTCATGCAGCATATAGCTGAGATTTGGAAAGTGAGTCTGTACTGCCAATCAAAGTCCCACTACCAATTACAATATTAATCTTCTTACAAATCAGATGTGTGAAAAATAAATTCTCTGTCAGTGCGTTAATGCAAAACTTGCCCTCCATTGGCTGACATCCAAGAAATGTCCACTGTGGCACTCACCATTATTCTTTTTGAGAATTTTGAGCTCCAGTTAGAATTTTTTTTTAATTTTAGGAGAGAAACGTTATATTGTTGCAATTATTCAATAGTTTTCTTGGTGAAATCTTAGCATTCCTCTCAAAGCAGTATACTTCACATCCATAATTTATGAAACTAGTTTAATGCAGTGAAACAGTTGTTTCTTTTCAGGATTGTCCAGCAGCCCAAATTTAGTGCATTGTTAATTGTCATCTGCTAAATGGGCTTGAACTTCATAGTCTCAATTTTAATTTAATCCTGTCCATGGGAACAAGGCAGTTTTTACTTAGTTTAAACCCTTTCCAAGTC
Organism: Rhincodon typus; assembly: GCF_021869965.1. Taxonomy (NCBI): domain Eukaryota; kingdom Metazoa; phylum Chordata; class Chondrichthyes; order Orectolobiformes; family Rhincodontidae; genus Rhincodon; species Rhincodon typus. Next base: position 47,318,877 of record NC_063336.1, read on the forward strand.
AACTCTCCATTGAATTCAAAGGTTGGAGGAGTATAAGTCATGGGACCTGTTTTGTACAACTGTGCATGATGAATTTCTCCTCTCTCAAAGCAATTTTCATTGACAAAATGTATGTGTTCCCTTTATTACTTGTCATCATGATGCTTTGTATGCAAGTCATTATCCATGGAAAGTGCCATGAGATCACAGAATTGTTAAATTACAGAAGAAGGTCTTTCATCCCATCACGTCTGCACTGACTCTTCAGAAGACCATCATTACTAGTGCCAATCTGCAGCTTTTCCCACATAGCCTTGCATATTATTTTTGTCCAAATAATCATCCAACGCCTTCTCGAATGTTTCAATTGAACATGCCCCCATCACATTTCCAGGCGGAGCACTCCACTACCTAGCTACTCGCTATATGAAAACTTTGTTCTCACATCACATTTGCTCCTTTTGCAAATCACTTTAAATCTATGCCCCCTCATTCTTGTTCCTTTTATGAGTGGGAACACTTTCACCCTATCCACTCTATCCAGCCCACTCATCATTTTGATAACCTCTATCAGATCTCCTCAGGCTTCTTCTATTCTCTCCAAGGAGAATAGTCCAACTTCTTCAATCTATCCTTATCCGTGAAACCATTCTTGTAAATCACTTCTTCACGATCTCCAATATCTTCACATCCTTCTTATAACGTGTTGCCCAAAACAGTACTCTAGCTAAGGTCTAATGAGTGTCTTAAACAAGTTCAACATCAGCTCTTTGCAATTGTACTCTATGCTCTTATTAATGAACCAAGGACACTGTATACTTTACTTACTGCTCTCTCCACATGTCCTGCAACTTTCAGTGATTTGTATACATACACACCTTGAGATCTCTGCTCTAGCATCCCCTTAGACCTGTACTGCCTACTTTACATTGTCTGTCAACGTTCTGCTTACCAAAATGCATCATCTCACACTTTGCATTGAAACTTCTCTGATGTTGGGGAATGTTGATCAAGATGGAGAATTAGAAGAGCAAATAGTGAGCAGGATCTACCAGGTACCCACTCACACTTTCACGTTAGAAATTGTGGCTGTATTGTTTCTCTCCACCAGCTAGGAAAATAACATAGCGCATAATAACAAGCTGAAATCACATAATTATGAGATGTAAATGGCTGTAAACGTCCCTTTCTCTCTGCTCACTAATGAGGCTCTCACTTTACCATTGAAATATTGGGGGTAAATTGAACCATTATTCTATTTTTTCCATTAACCTAATTTTTCCAAACTCACCCGATATTACCAACTAGCTCACCATTGCCCAAGTCATCCACAAACTGGGAAGATTCAGTCTGTCCACAGTTGCCAAACTTGTTAATGATTAAGAAGTTTTTGATGAAATGAAATATCTAGTATTTAAACATCACTTTACTGTTCAAGTGTTGAGGTTGTTGAGGCTGGTTGGCTTGCCGAGCTGGTTTCTTATTTTGCAGACGTTTCGTTACCATGCTTGATAACATCGTCAGTGCAGCCTCCAATGAAGCGTTGGTGTGTTTTCCCACCTGGTTTTTAAACTCTGGGGTCCATTGAGATGGATTGCCTCACTTCCAGTTTTCCTTCATAGTGGAGTGTATATGGGGTCGAGTTCAATGTGTTTATTAATAGCATGTTTTGTGGAGTGCCATGCTTCTAGGAATTCTCATGCCTGTCTCTGCCTAGCCTGTCCCAGAACCTTGGTGTTGTCCCAGTCGAAGTGGTGGTTCTCCTTCTCCATGTGGATTGAGATGAGTGAGTATTGGTCGTGTCTTTTTGTAGCCAGTTGGTGTTCATGTACTCTTGTTGTTAGTTTCCTTCCTGTTTGTCCGATGTAGTGTTTCTCGCAGTCTCTGCAGGGGATTTTGTAGTTGACATTGGTCCTGTCCATGGCGGGGAGTGGATCTTTAGTTCAGGTGAGCAGTTGTAGTAGGGTTGACGTGGGCTTGTGTGCCACTCTGATGCCCAGCGGTCATAGGAGTCTTGTGGTGAGTTCCAACGTGTTCCTAAGGGAGGGTAGTGTGTTGACATCTGCACATGAACACCAACTGGCTACAAAAAGACACGACCAATACTCACCCATCTCAATCTGGTCACCTCATTACAGGAAAGATGTGGAAGCATTGGAAAAGGTGCAGAGGAGATTTACTAGGATGTTGCCTGGAATGGAGGGAAGGTCTTACAACGAAATGTTGAGAGAGCTAGGGCTTTTCATTTTAGAACAACGAAGGATGAGAGGTGACTTGATAGAGGTGTACAAAATGATCAGAGGTATAAATAGAGTAGACATCCAGAGACTTTTTCCTAGGGTGGAGGTAGCCATTACGAGGGGGCATCGATTTAAAGTGAGTGGAGGTAGATAGAGGGCAGGTTCTTTACTCAGAGAGTGGTCGGGGAGTGGAATACATTGCCGGAGAGGGTAGTGGAGTTGACCTCATTATGATGAACCTTTTTATATGCTCTTATACATTAACTTTCATTCTTATTTTAAAGAAAGTATTTTTCCTGACCTTTTGCAAACACTTGAACACTAAGGTTTTGGAGTAGATTTGTAGCTCGGGTTGTGGGTGTTGAGGTTGTTGAGGTTGGTTGGCTCACGGAGCTGGTTTGTTGTTTCGCAGATGTTTCGTTACCATGCTTGGTAACATCCTCAGTGCAGCCTCCGATGAAGCCTTGGTGTGTTTTCCCGCCTGGTTTTTAAACTCTGGGATCTGTTGAGATGGCTTGCCTCACTTCCAGTTTTCCTTCGTAGCGGAATGTATATGGGGTCGAGTTCAATGTGTTTATTAATAGCATGCTTCATGGAGTGCCATGCTTCTAGGAATTCTCGTGCCTGTCTCTGCCTAGCCTGTCCCAGGATCTTGGTGTTGTCCCAGTCGAAGTGGTGGTTCTTCTTGTCCATGTGAATTAGAACATAGATAGAACATTGAACAGTACAGCACAGTACAGGCCCTTCGGCCCACGATGTTGTGGCGAACTTTTACCCTAATCCTAAGGTCTATCTAACCTCCACCCCTACCTTATACTATCATCCATATGCCTATCTAATAGCCGCTTAAAAACCAGGCGGGAAAACACACCGACGCTTCATCGGAGGCTGCACTGAGGATGTTACCAAGCATGGTAACGAAACGTCTGCGAAACAACAAACCAGCTCCGTGAGCCAACCAACCTCAACAACCTCAACACCCACAACCCGAGCTACAAATCTTCTCCAAAACCTTAGTGTTCAAGTGTTTGCAAAAGGTCAGGAAAAATACTTTCTTTAAAATAAGAATGAAAATCAATGTATAAGAGCATATAAAAAGGTTCATCATAAATGGTATCACAAACAGTATTTACATATTGCTGAGAACACTACTGTTCGGCACAAGAATAATATTTGAAGCATTCAGGTGGTTCTAAAGCTTTTGAAGTTTCCTTTGCTGGAAAGAAAGTGAGAACTATGACAATGCCAATCACATCCAGTATGTTTATCAAAACTTTTTAAACAGTCATTCAATGCTAATAAATTCAATATTTGTAATTTATTAACTGCTATGGAAATTAATTGAATTGAATAATTTTATTGTCTCATGTATTTTACAGTGGAAAGTACAGTAAAATACAATGGAAAGCTCCCACTGTTACCATGATCTGGCACCATTTTGAATCGTTTAAGAGCAGTAAAAATAAAGAAAATGCTTAAATAGATTCCATTACCCTTCGCCACCGCTTTGTCACCACCAGCGCCGGACCCAACCAACATCAAAGTCGCCGCTCCTCAGTCACCATCGTTTGCCACTGGGCCTACCTCGCCAGCATCGCCTCTGCCAATGTAGTAGCTGATACTGGGTCCCATGCTCACTCCTCTGCCACCTGCCAGAGTACCACTTCAAGCTCACCAGTCACTTCTTTGCCACTGCCTGAGTCACGGTCCAGGCTCACTGGAATAATAAAAGAGCAACTGTAGCATATTGACATGTTTTCTTCCATAACATAATTTGTTTACTAAATTGAGGACAATTCAGTGCAAACAGGTTCTGTACTTAAGTGAACCAAATTGACATGTAATTATTTTCTTCCCTGTTTTGTATTTATTAATCTATAAGTTCATTCTTTTGAGTTCCTTATGGCTGAATGTTTGTGTATTACTACTGCTTTCATATTTCTGCAGCTATCACTGTAAAACATGGCTCATGCAGGAAACTTGGGGATGTTTGACAGTATCCCTGCAGGGATTCAGTTGGCTTTTCTTCGAAGCCTCTCACTGAAAAATCATCAGACGTCTTCAAACTTCAAAGATTTACATTTTCCACACTACATAGTGGAAGGACCTTTCATATTGATCTTTAACTTTAGATTCCAGATGTTGACTCCTGGTGTTTTATTCCTGGGTTTGTTTGTTGTTACATTTTATAGAAACCCTTGCAGTCAACCAGAGATCATGTATTCAAATTTCACTATGGAAAATTACAAAATTGAATTTAATATCTCTGCTTATTTGTGAGGTGACACTAGATAAGACCATCATAGACTCACAACGGTCTACAGCGCAGTAGAAGGTCCTTCAGCCCATCGAGTCTGCACCAGTGAAAACCAACCATTTAACTTGACTGCTGCTGGATGTAAAACTCAGTTTTTGCTGCTCAAAGACTGTACCTTCCAGCTTACCTGGTCTAACCAACAAATGTGGTCAACATCATGCCATATGACTGACATGAAATGCCTTTAGGGAAGCCAGAAATGTCCATAATTACACATTTGCCCCTATCTCAATGCTTATACTAATGTTTTCAATGAATTTAGAAAGCTAGCACTCTGTCTCAGCATCCCAACATCCACATTAGCAAATACAAGAGGATTAGAAATTCACTTCAAACAAAGGTGCTAAACAGCTGAAAGAATCATAGAATCATACAGCATGGAAACAGACTCTTCAGCCCAACTCGTCCATGCCAAACAGGTTTCCTAAACTGAATTAGTCCCACTTGCCTGTGTGTGGCCCATATCCCTCTAAACGTTTCCTATCCATGTACCTGTCCAAATGTTTTTTAACTGTTGTAATTGTGCCAGCCTCTACCACTTCCTCTGACAGCTCGTTCCATATACGCACCATACTCTGTCCCTTTTAAATCTTTTCCCTCCCACCTTAAACCTATGCCCTCTAGTTTTGGACTCCACCTACCCTGAGAAAAGACCTTGACTATTCACTTTATCTATGACCCTCATGATTTTATAAACCTCTATAAGGTCACACCTCAGCCTCCTGCACTCCAGGGAAGAAAGTCTCAGCCTATCCAGCCTCTCTTTATAACTCACACCTTCCAGTCTCAGTAACATGTTAGTAAATCTTTTTTCAGTTTAATAATGTTCTTCTTACAGCAGTGTGACCAGAACTGTACGTAGTATTCCAAATGTGGCCTCACCAATGCCTTGTAAGCCGTAACATGATATCCCACCTCCTGTACTCAATGCTCTGACCAATGAAGGCAAGCATGCTAAATGACTTCTTCACCACCCTGTCTACCTGTGACAGCACTATCAAGGAACTATGCACCTGCACCCCATAGGTCTCTCTGTTCGACAACACTCCCCAGGGCCCTACTATTAACTGTGTAAGTCCTGCCCTGGCTTGTCTTACTAAAATGCAACACCTCACATTTATCTGAATTAAACTCCATCTGCCATTTTTCAGCCCAGTGGTGCAGTTGATCAAGTACTCTCAGACTAGTTTCATCACTGTCCACTATACCATCAATTTTAGTGTCATCTGTAAATTTACTGACCATGCCTCCTATATTCTCATCCAAATCATTTACATAAATGATGAACAATAGTGGACACAGCACTGAGCCTTGTGGCACACCACTGATCACAGGCCTCTAGACTGAAGAACAACCCTATTACACTATCCTCCATCTCCTACCATTAAGACAATTTTGTATCCAATTGGGTGTCTCCCACGGATCCAATGTGATATCATCTCACTAACCATCTACCACAGGGAACATTGTCGAAAGCCTTGCTAAAGTCCATGTAGACAATGTTTACCACTCTGCCTTCATCTATCTTCTTGGTCACCTCTTCAAAAAACTCAATCAAATTTGTGAGACAAGTTTTCCCATGCATGAGAATTATACGCAAAGCATGATATTCTGGTCCATTGCTTGCAATCTGTCTAAATGCTATGACTTGCAGATAATGGCTGACTTGATGTCACACTTTTGTATCACTACCCAAAACAAATTTCTCCCCAAAGATCCAAATACCTATATGCATTAATCCATTTGATCCACTCTTGCACCATTCTGTGATATTTTCTGTCTCTTCTGTTTCTTGATGATTTCTTCTACCATCCAATTCATTTCCTTTTGAATTCCACAACTTTCAGAGCAGGGAAGACTAAGAACAGATGATATCTTGCAAACTGCAAACAACAAAACAGTCCTCAATCATTAAATGAAGTTGATTGAATCTTGATCTTAATCAAGCAAAAATAAATTCAGGAATATAAGATTTTCATTTTAGATTTAACAGCAGTTACCCATTGTGGCTGTTAAATCTCAATACAGATAAGTACAAATTAATTAGTCCTAACTGCCCTGAATTGAATTGTTTTTTAATTATTCTTGTTCTGTGGCTGCATGTAGCCAAGTGATTGCTTTATTGCTTGTAAACCAACTGTTGTGTTTTATGCTACAACAAGAAAAAGCTAGGAAGACATCTTTATTGTTCGACCCTGCACAGAAAAAGGATCTGTTTATCCATCACTGACCTGGGAAAACATGAAAGCTATGTTGTCCAGGTGGGTTGGAGGTTGACATTTTGAACCCTTGCTCACACTTTGACACAGCAGGGCAGGAGAAATGGCTTCCAGTTTAAGGCATTGGATATGTTCTGGTTATTGTGTAGTATGGTTTCCACCAGCTGCAAAGTGACATTGCAGCTCGATTTTCTTCTGATGTGCTGGCCTGTCTGCCATTTTCTTGCCCTTTTGCTGCAATAGGTGGAAAGTCAAGGACTGGTGAAAGAATGGAAAATGTCAGCCTGTATCTTTATGTTGTATTATGCAGATCGTCTGGATATAGCTGGCTAAGCTGATTACCTCTCTCTAATCTGCTGAGAGCATTTCCTCTTCACAGTTCAATAATTTTGCCAGCAAGACTTCCTAGTACACCCTTGCTCCAATTTCATTTTCCTTTTGCAAGGGCAGTACTGTAATTAACCAGCAACTTTCTCAGCTACTTGTAAAAACAAAATGTTTAACAGTTTAATTGCAGACATCTACATTAAGGCATATTTTGTTGTGTGGCAGATTACCATATTTCTAGACTAAAAAGGATCATGTACTCTGTTTTGAGGTGGCCCCTTCTTCCAAACTTTCATTCAATAAGCTCTTTTAAAATACGTTGAGCCACTCCTTCAGTATTTTAATATTAAAATTTTTAAGTGATTCAACAAAATAGCTGGAGAAAATGGACAATTTTCTCACATCAAATTTGAGAATGTTCCTTTAAATATTCAAGATGTTGCAGTTTGTTAAAAAAATCATAAAACACCTCTGTGATTGCATTATAATGAACTCCAAATGATCCATAAATCACATCACTTTCTTATGAACCAGAACATGTGTAACAGCTTAGTGAGTGACCACTTCTTTACAGTGGGGAGGCATTAAACCAACTTCAAACATGGCTTATTGCACAAAACATGCTCCAAAATTGCTAGTTGGCTCATTTTCGATAAGTTGGAACTTAATAATTAATGATTTACTATCAATACGTTAATGAATTACACCTGCCTTTTCAGTTTAGATTTGGCAGACTAACAGCAGCTCATAGCTGGAGATAAATGTTGTTAGCCCTGACGATAAAGCTTTTGGAATTTCCAGTCATGTGAATCATATCTATTCCCCTAGTTACACTGCTCCATATCACTGCCATATTTCTTTTCACTTCTAGCACTTGAGCGGTGTCTTACACCACAGGGATATTGTCAGCTTTTCCATCTTTGTTTTCATTCACTAAGTAGCTCAGACCTGTTGGTGAAAGTCAGGGGCAAAGGTTCCTCCATCGTTATATCTTGGATCTCTGAAGCAGCCTGATGCAGTTACACCATCTAGTCCCGGATCATTGATCATTGTGAAATTCTACTTAACCTGTGGGATATGGCTTCCTCTTGGAATAAAGTGTCATAGTAACTCTACTGCTAACCAATAAATCTCCAATTACAGATCAACAACTCTGAGTTGAAGTTGTTCTCACTGCAGACATGTCCTGCAAATATAGTTGCCTGTGATTCCAACATTCTCAACAAACTCCAATATGCTGCAATGGTGGTATACCACCTGCTTTTGCAAAGTCTATAAAACATGTCTATTTGATTATTCATATTTATTACTTGAAATTATTTGAATTTTATTAATTAATTGGCCTGTCTAGTTTTAGTACTAGATAAGTAAAGCAAATAAATAGCATATTAATTTTCCCTCAAAAAAAACTCACCAGCCACTGGAAATGCAGCATTCTTTCTAAAAAGGGACACATCCTTCTCCCTCTGCAATGAAGTTCCACTCACACCCAATTTCAAATTTCAGTATTCGGTCATGATCATTCTGTTCTCCACCACTGGGATCACTTCATTGTTTTAATTTATTCTGCATAAATTGTGTCCAAAAAGAAACCATCGCTCAGGAACAGATTGATTTAATTACACAAAATGCAGTGGTTGTGCCAAAGTAAACTTGACGCTGAAGAAACCAATTGTCCTGTAAGCAATAACTTGAACATTTTTACTGACAGCATGATTCCAGGTCAGAAAAGCATCAATTTTTTGATTGCAAAATAGAAAGCAGACTCACCTCCAAACTGTTCCATGCCCATTGGCCTGCAAACAGATTCAGAGCTTGAACTTAAAAAAATCAAACGCCTTGCATTAGCTGGTGCATTGCTAGGTGTTATTTCTCTCAAATTCTTTCAATATTGTTTCATATAAATGATGGACATATTTATGACCTTACCAACATGAACAGCACTACATTTATCAACTTAATTGTTGTTTGCTATTATACACTGCACCTATTTGCATCTCACAATCTCTTTGCATTGATTGCACTACTTTATTGTGTTACTTGCATGGAGTTTTTTGTCACCTTTAATCCCAAATCCAACCAAATTCCCAGCACCACTTTCAGTAATGAACAGTAATGGACTCATGGCCACTCCCTTGAAGACACAGCTCACTACATGCCTTCAGGCTGCAATATATTAGTTCATACAATTTTTTAACTACTTGAGTGAAACAAATTCCTAACTAAGTAGGGCAGAAGTACCCTTCATCCCTCTAATAACTATGGATCTATAAAGACACTTATGTTGTAGGTAGCATTTGTAAGCTGTCTAGTGATTATGTTGGTTGATCTTTAACCAGTTTAATCACTGGGCATGTTCAAAGATATATCAATCATCAATGAATAACAACCATATATTGAACAATTGCTGTTTGATCTGTCATTCCTTAACCCAACACAAAAAGAAAACGAGTCAAAGTGGAAATAATTTATGTTTCCAAGTAGATAAACTAATTCCCAGGATTCTTAAACATGAAGCCAGACATAAGTTGGCATCACTTTAACACATTCTGCATATTTTCATAAAGAAGAATTGAAAACTACCCAAAGCAGTATCATTCACTAGAATTCTAACCAATAGAGATTCATAGTTCAAATATATCACTATAATTCAGTATCAGTTCAGTTCTACTTAACAATGTCCCGTGAGTTACCACTGATCAGAAATTGAACCGGATTCACCATACAAATATTGTGGCTGCAAGAGTAGGTGAGAAGCTAGAAGCCCTACAGGATGTAACTCACCTTCTGACTCCTAAAACCTGTCCACCATCTTTCAGACACAAGTCAGGAGTGTGATGGAATACTCCCCACTTGTCTGGATGGGTGTAGCTCCAACAAGAAGTTAGACATGATCCAGGATAGAGGAGCCCATTTGATTGGACCACATTCACAAACATTCACGCCAACTACCACCAATGCTTAGCAGCTGCAGTGTGAACAATTTACAGGATGCACTGTAGAAATTCAGCAAAGGTCCTTAGACAGCACTTTCCAAACACACAACCATACTAGCTAGAAAGACAAGAGAATCCCACTGCCAAGCTATTCACCATCCTAACAGAATCATGGAATTATTATGGTGTAGAAGTAGGCCTTTCAGCCCATCATATCTGCTCTATTAAAGCAGGTGTGTGTTGGAATCGTCAATAGTTTCCAGCACCAAATGAGCTGACGCAGGAGTAAAGCTGAGCATTGTTATGGAGCAGGAAATGGGTAGTCTTAGTGATTCGGAGAATATGTATTTGGAAGCTCATCTCAAGGTCAGTAGTGCACCGAGGTTGTGAACAAAGTGGTTTACCTCAGATTTTAACATAGAGGTCATTAGTTGGTACCTAGGGAGCCAGAACCAAAATCAATGGGTTCAATTTTCCTGATATTTAACTGAAGGAAGTTTCTGTTCATCCTTTATTGGATATCAGATAACCAATCCAATAATTTAACAAAATTGGAGAAGCTGGGGGAGCTGGTATTGAAATAGAACTGAGTGTTGTCAATAGACATGTAATAATTAATGCTGTGTTTTTGAATGAAGTTACTGTTGGACAGCATTTAGAAGATAAATAGAATAGGGTTCATGGGAAAAACCAAGTATGTTGGTACAGTTGCAAGAAGAGAAACTATTGTGAAAAATTCTCTGGCTACGATTAAATAGATAGAAGGGAACAAGGTGAAAGTAGTTGCATATAGTTTAATATTAGTGGAGATGTATTGGAGAATGAGGATGAAGAGAGGTTGTGAAGGATAAGGGAGAAGTTATCTTTTTCACAGTCACCTAAGATGTAGTTTAAGGTTTTTATAAGAACAGTGGTAGGAACAGAAATATGATTGCAAGAATTCAAGCATGGCATTTTGGGAACGATGGGAACAAATTTGGAAGGCATCAGCACGTTTGAAGGTTGAAGACAAAAGAAAGGTTAAAGGACGAAAGAGCAGTTTGTGAGGATAGTGTGATTGATGGTTGGCTTTTTGAGGAAACAGATGATGATATAAGATTTTTTTAAAAATTGAAGCACTGAAAAAACCAAACGGAAAACTTTCAAGGATATCATCAGAGCTGAGAGGATGCAACCATCAGAAAAGATAAAGTAGGCGTTTTCTTTCCTGAGGAAATATTTAAAATTATAAAATTGATTCCATAATCTGTGTGCTTTTTCTGTACATTCCTGACAAAGCACAGGCGAGAAAACGCAATCGAGAGGAGGAGAAATTAGCAAAGCAATTTCAGAATGAGAGAGATTTTTTTCTGATTACTTTTTGATCAGGAGCATCACAGGAAGCGAGTTTATAATAATACAGAGTGCACATTTCAGACTGCAATATTCCTGTCTTCTAGGGGCTTTGATTAGCTCAATTAGCTGAATTGCTGGATGGCAATATCTAACAATGTGTTAGGGTTATACTGGCTGAGATTATGATGAGGGACTTTTTGTTTCATCTTCTCCTCTTGTCTGAGATGTTGTGATCCTCGGAGTAAACCATTACTAGTCATCTATCTCTAATGAGAGGGTAGCCCTATGGTCCAGTCAGACTATGGCATTCCATGAAGAGTTTCTGTGGATCTTACTGAAGCGTTGATGTGCAACTGGGTGAAACTTCATGCTGATGTTTCTTTGTCTGACATTCTGGTGTATGATTGTTATAAAGTCTAGGTTTAACGAATGTGCCCACCTCATTGAGGGACTGGAAGTTGGTGATAGACTGCAATGAGATTTACTTCTGCTCTCTCTCTGCTCAGGACCAGCTAGGTAGAATAGTCTAGGAACAATGCATTGTGTTTTGTGCCTCAGAGATATGCAGGGATAACACACACACCAGAGACTAACAATAAACAGAACTCTATCACAAAAGGTTTTCTTTAAAGAAGTGAGGAGCTGCAAGTTGCCTTTAAATTTCCCTTTCTCTGTAACCACATCCACAGGCTTCAGCACAGAGAAAGGCAGGTGGACACGCACAATCAAATTCTGTACCACTGAGCCACACAACCCGTAAACCAGGAGTAGCCCCTTGATACAGCAAAGCAGAAAGAAGCCAGTGTCTTCACAGAGCTCACCCAGTTTCTGCTCTAAATTGTTTCTGCCTCCACATTAATTGTGTTGCAGATCAGTATTGCAGCTGGCCGGCAATTCCAGCTTATAGCTTTGACTCCACGGGAGATCTGTCAGTTTATTAAATAAGGAATAAAGTTTAAATCCCACTTAAGTGCAATATTTAACATATGTTGTTTGCTTTGACAATTCACAGATATAAAAGTTTTTAAAATGAAAAATAGGCAGTAAACCTATCTTGTAATTTAGATAAGATCAAAGAACATTTACTTTATACATTGATCTACATTTTCTTTTAAAAATACACAATAGTTTCATACCCATGATGTTTTTTTAAAATGTAATTTCAGGCGAGCTGGAATCAACAAGTGCAACAATGTCTTTGGCTGTTACAGGGAGAAGTTGAAGTGTATGTGGAACAGCAGGGGTGGGAATTGTAGATTATAGAAAGGGTGTTATTGGCAGGGACCACCACCGTAGTCTCTGCAGCGGGAGTATAAAGGACCACAGTGGACATCATTACTGTGTAATGGCAGGGCTTGTGAGGGCACAGAGGAAAGATTAATGGGGTGGGTCTCCTTGAGGGAGAATGGGTGAAACTTGGGTGTTGGGTGTTGCAAGCTAAAAGGGGACATGAAGCTGTATTCCCTGTCATCACCTAATGTTAACTGCAATGGAAAATAGCTGGGACAAGACCCAGTGTGTGCAGAGTCAGTGTCAGCTTGATGGACGAGAGCACATCTACTAGACACTAGGGCATTGAAGTGGTAAGGAATAACATAAGAACTAGGAGCAGGAGTAGGCAATTCAGCCCCTTGAGCCTGCTACGCCATTTGATACAAACGTGGCTGATCTCATCACAGCCTCAACTCCACTTTTCTGCCTGTTCCCCATAATCGTTCAATCCATTACTAATTAAAAATTGGTCTCCTCCTTAGATTTACTCAATGTCCCAACATCGACCATACTCTGGGGTAGTGAATCCCACAGATTCATGACCCTTTGAGAGAAGTAATTTTAAATCTGCTATCCATGATTCTAAAACTATGACCTCTTGTTCTAGATGGTCCAACATGAAGAAACATCCCTTCTATATCAACACTGGCAATCCCCTGTAGCATCTTATATATCTCAATTACATCTCCTCTCATTCTTCTAAAATCCAGAGATTATAAGCCTAAACTGTTCAATCTCTCTTCATAAGACAAACCCCTCATGTCTGGAATCAATCCAAAGAACCTCCTCCAAACAGCTTCGGGTAAACTACATGCCTCCTCAAGTAAGAGGATCAAAACTGTACGCAATAATCCAATGCCTTGTATAGTTGTAGCAACACTTCCTTACTTTTACTCTCTATTGCTTTATGCCAAAATTCCATATGCCTTCCTTATTACCCGCCGACCTACATACTAATTTTCTTTGATTCATGCACAAGGACACCCAGATCCTTCTGTGCTGAAACACTCTGCAGTTTCTCTCCATTTAGATAATAGGTTGCTTTTCTATTCTTCCAATCAAAATGAACAGCATCATGCTTATCCACATTAAACTTCATCTACCAAATTTTGGCCTATTCTTCTAATCTATCCATATCCATTTGTAAATTTCTTATTTCTTTATAGCAAATTACTTTCCCTCCTCTTTTAGTGTCATCTGCAAATTTGGCTAGAGAAGGTTCTATCCCTGCATCCGCATGATTAATATAGATCATAAGTAATTGGGGCCTGAAGACTGAATCCTATTGCACTCCAGTAGTCACATCTTGCCAATCAGGAAAATACCCATTTATCTTGACTCTCTGCTTTCTGTTAGTCAGCCAATCCTTCGTTCAAGCTAATAAATTACTCCTCACCCGATGTGATCTTACTTTTTTTGTGGCCCTTATCAAATGCCTCTGGAAATCCAGGTAATGACTTAAAATACATCTACAGGATTCTTACTTTCCACATTGCTTTTTACATCTTCAAATAACTCAAGCAAGTTAGTCAAACATGATTTACCCTTCATAAATTTCCAATGTCCTACTATTAATTCTTTAAGAATGGATCCTGACAATTTCCCAACAACACATGTTAAATTAACTGAACTACAGTTTCCTACTTTCTGCCTCCTTTATTTGAATAAGCATAGTATTTTAGCATTTCTCCAATCCACTGGAACCATTCCCACATCCAGGGAATTTTGGAAAATTATTACCAATCGATCTCTATTGCCACTTCCTTTAAGTCCTTAGGATGTAGGCCATTAGACCCTGGGGACTTGCCTACCTTTAATCCCAATAGTTTGCACAGTACTTTTTAACTAGCGATGATAATTGTTCTAAGTTCCTCCCTTTCTATAACCTCTGCATTACCTGTTACAGTAGTGTCTTCCACCATGAAAACTGAAACAAAATATTGATTTAGTGAGCCTGCCATTTCTGCGTTCTCCAGTTTAACTTGCCAGTCTGATCCTCCAAAGAACCAACATTCGTTTTGCTATACTCTTTCTTTTTATGTACTTATAAAAGCTTTTGCTATCTATTTTTATAGTCTTCTTTCATAATTTACCTTTGTTCCTTTCTATGCAATGCATAAAACATGTGCTTGCAGACTCCACCTACATTTAATTTGTAGTTATTTCTTGGTCCATTTGCAGAGAAAATGTGTTTAGACCATAAGTACTGGTCAAAGGTGATTTGTCTTTGCAAACTGAACATTGTCATCTCAATGATGGAGAAGTTAGTGGCAATGACTTAAAAGAGGTGAATGTTGACCAAAGGTGATCTATAATGTGCAAAACTTGCAAGGTATTCTGGGAGGTGGACACCATCACTTCATCATTTGCCATATAAATTTTACAAAGGACTTTACTGAATTCAATTATAACCTTAATGTGAATGTGGGTCTGGGATGGGTAGAGTTTGAAGTGTAGCAGGCACTTCCTTTTTTGATGTAATGTGTCAGTCATTCACATATGCTGGATCTTAAACAAGTTCCTGCTCATGTTGAGGCTGAAGCTGAATGAATGATAGAGACATAAACCTTGTCATTGAGGTGCTGTATGTCTCATTGTTCAGAGAAGACTGTGCAGCCCTCATCTGCAGAGAGTGACACCACTCCCTGTTCTTGGAGCCAAGAACCTGCTTTGCTCCTTATGTTCCCAACAAATATCATTTCTAACAAGAGTCATTCACCTGTCCACTGGTAGGGATGCTGCTCACTGTGACTGCCTTCCTAAGAAGGTGAAGGCAGATGTAGGAGAACCAGGGATGATAGCTGTTTGATTGACTGCCATCATCGCCTGGTCACTGTGAAGATGACAACTGAATAGAATTACTATATAACTGGTTCCTTTCAGTGAGCAACAGATGATAGACAGTTTGAATTGGATCTCCCAGTCATGCGCCCATAAATGCAAGAGGACTGCAACCAACAGAGGACATTGAGAAGGAGGAAGCTTTCCTTGTGCCTGACAGAGCTCAGCTGCATCTGGTGCTAGAAGCCAGACAGGACCTGACTGACACTGGTAGGTGTGCCAGACTATCATGGAAGGTTAAGTAATCCTTGGTCACGATACCAACAGTTGATTTGCCTCATGGAGGTGAACTTCAGCCTCACTTCATTTTGTTTGAGTTTGCTTTTCCTGGTTATATATAAAAGCTCATCTTTAAATTGCCCAATTGCATGTTTGAATGTGATGCCCTGGTAGGCAATAACTAGGTGTGGGTCTATAGTGGGCATTAGCCACAGAGTGGTGGTGAATTAGAGAGAGTGTTTGGACAGGATGTAGATAAGGACAGGGAAACTGTGTGGCCTGGTGGTTGAACAGGAATGAGGCTGAGAAGATTGTATTGTATGTGAGAGGGACTGTTAGCCATGCTGGCTATGGCCAAATGTAAAATGGTTTGTACCATGCTGTACCATGACATTTCTGGTGAGGGGTAATTTTGGATTGAGCCTTGGTAAAACCACATGTAGAGTGTTTTGTGTGGTTTTAACCTTCTTATCTGAGCAAGGATGTTCTGGCTATTGAAGGAGTGCAAAGCATGTTTCCCAGATTGATTCCTGGGATAGCAAGACTGACATATGGCGAGAGACTGGAACAATGTATTTAGAACTGTATTCGCTGGATTTTAGAAAGAAATGACGGGGGATCTCATGGAAATCCTTAAAATTCTAAGAGGACTAGACAGGGCAAACACAGATGTTCCCGATGACAATGGAGAGCAGAACTGAAAGTCAATCTATGGATACAGGCTAGACCATTGAGGATTGAGTTGAGGAGAAATTAATTCTCTCAGTGTTGAGCCTGTGAAATTTTCTTCCACAGAAAGCAGTTGAAGCCAAAACCTTGCTTATTTTCAAGAAAGAGTTAGATGTATTTCTTAGGGCTAAAGGAATCAAAGGTAATGGGGAAGAAGCAGGAACAGAGTACTAATTTGGATGATCAGCCATGGGGATGGCCTAGTGGTATTATTGCTAGACTTATTAATCCAGAAACTGAGCTAATGTTTTGGGGTCCTGGATTCAAATCCTGCCATGGCAGATGATGGAATTTGAATTAAATAATTTAAAAAACTGGGAGAAAATTTAGTCTAATCATGAAACAATTGTCGATTGTCAGGAAAAAGCCCATCTGGTTCATTGATATCCTTTAAGGAAGGAAACTACCATCCTTACTTGGTCTGGCCTACGTGTGATTTCAATGTAGTTGATTCTCAACTTCCCTCTGGACAGTTATGATGGGCAATGAATGTTGGCACGGCCAGTAATGCCCACATCCTATCAATGAACAAAAAAAACTCATATTGAATGGCAGGTCAGGACGAAAGGAACAAATGGCCTGCTCCTACTTTTCTGTGTTTCTATTGCCAATGTTTGTCTGGGTACACACCAGTCTTTTTAAGGTGGGGCATGTGTCAGTGATGCCTGTCTTTCAACAGATATCCAGAGAGTGGAGAGTAGTTCTGGGAACAGCAAGTGGAAGAATTGGGAGACAAGGCACCACAGGGGTAGGATAAGTATTTAATAAGGAGAATACAGTAAGATATGGTGAGAGGCCTTGTTAGGCTTCACATAGAGAAACCCTTCATGAAACTTGATAAAACTGATAGTCAAAAGTCATAAGATTCAGCCCAACAGTCCTAGAACACATCTTAGAAAGAGATTTTCCATTGTGCCATAGACTTAATCACTCAACTTGGCAGTGTCAGTCATTACTTCAAGAATGTGACATGTAGGCAATATGGTAGATTTCATTAAACAAGCATCTGTTAGAAATTGTAATCCTTTAAAACTGTATTCTGAGTATTTGCTGTCTAGCATGAGATCTCATTTAACTTGCTGCAGCTCTACCTCCCTCCCTCAAACATAAACAATCTCTAAACGAAAAGCAAAAGAAAGGTGACAATAAAGTCCACTGAGGCCACAATGTTCCATATGCTGATGTCAAAGCATAATTATTCACTATATGTAGCCTATCAATAAAGTGATTTTTAAGGAAATAAAAGTTTTTGCAAAAAGTATGAAAACTATCCTTGGTAGTTTTAACTTAACCTGAGCGGCAGGCCAAGGAAGGCTTATGTCAAATGCCACCATTTTACATGCCACCATTAGAGGCTTTCAGAAGAAGCCCTCTTGTGGTGCAGTGGTGTTATCCCTAGTCATGGGCCAGGAGGCCTGGGTTCAAGTCTCACCAGCTCCAGAGGTGTGTAAAAACATCTCTGAACAGGTTGATTCAAAAAATAGGATAAATGAAAACAAAAAT
The DNA here is from genome assembly GCF_021869965.1 of Rhincodon typus. NCBI lineage: Eukaryota > Metazoa > Chordata > Chondrichthyes > Orectolobiformes > Rhincodontidae > Rhincodon > Rhincodon typus. The sequence goes on from NC_063336.1 coordinate 47,336,794, forward strand.
GTTTTCAAAGTGTGCTGAAGACCAGGAGGTCCAACAGCTGAAAATGGCCTTACCATACCTGTTTTTGCAAGGTCATTGAATTCCTGTTCTCCAATAGTCTACAATCCTAAGAGGGAGAACCTTCGCACACAGTGCTAGCCCCATCTCCTTCTAGGTGATATTTCTGACAGAATTCCTGCTCCAGTCACCTTGCAGGCTTTGTTTACTAAAGACTTGCCATTCACACAATATAGAATTCTGGAGTCATCTTCTTTGCCTATGTGGCCAGATCTGTCCACTATTTTAAAATTACATGCACCAACTATTGCAGATTTTCATGAAAATAAGAGAAAAAGACTCATGAGACATGCAGTGAACTAAACTCACTGTCAACATAGATGGGCACTGTTTCTTACTCACCCATGATTCACTAGTCTGCAGCTGCAGTGTTAAGGCAAAACAGATTTCTTTAAGGCTGCATTCCAAGTTTCATGCGATCTATAGTCTGCATCCATCTTACACAGGATTTGCATTAAATATTACTCTCATGCACATGGGCTGGCAATAACTTACATTTGTGTATGAACATTATCCTGGTAAAACTTTGAAAAGAGTCCTGTTTGTTTCTATTAAATGCAACTAAACACATAGCCACAGGGGGCAATACTAGGGCATATAACCAAAGGTTTGGTTTAAAAGAGAATGTTAAAAAGAAGGAAAGAGTGGCTGAGAATTCTGGAGCTTAGGGCCTAGGCTGCCACTCTGTAAATGAAGAAATACTTAAAATCAGTGACACCCAAGAGGCCAGAGCTAGAGTAAAGACAAAGAACTGTGGATCATGAAAATCTGAAATAAAAACAGAAAGCTATGGAGAAACTCAACAAATCTGGTAGCATCTGTAGAGAAAAAAACAGAGTCTAGTGGCCTTTGAAATAGAGGATTGCTGAGGTCTGTGATGGTTTTGGACCTGGAACTGGATACAGAAATAGAGATGGCAATGGAGGCATTTGAAAACAAAGATGAGAATGATGGGAAAATCTCACGCAAATACTTCTCCAAATCATGGCTTAAATCATCTTAATTGTCATAAAAATACTGTTCGCCATCTTTCATAGTTTGGTGAGACTAGTCAAAAATAGAACTCATCTTCTCCCAATATCTGAAGAATTAAAAGTTTAGAACATGCTTTGGGTAAATTTTTTGGTTTCAATTCAGCAAACACCCCAACCAAGATGCTTGAGATTATGTTTCGATGTTCATTAGTATTCTATGTGTTGTCCATTGGTGCCAGTTGTGCCACCATGGCTGTGCCAACTGTGCATTTGGACAGTGCAAATATCAGGTCACTTTATGGCTCACCTATAGATCGAGGTACATTTTGGTGTAATTTGGAAGAACAGGTGCAGGATTGGAGCATTCATGACAGATTATTCTTACTTTTATTTTATATACAATTCAATCTTTAAATTTTTGTGCAACATAGCAACCATTTAAAAATTCTTGGCAGTCTCCTCTCATTGCAATCAAATTTCTATGAGGGGTCCAAAATCCAGGCATGCTTGTGTCATCCATGTACTAAAGGAAACATAACATGTGTTACAGGTTGCCTTCTGAAAAGTGAGTCAACATGATTCTCAGCTAATCACAGAGTATTGTTCACTGGAGATCCCGTTTCTGTCCTAACATTTCCTTTCACTGTATTAAAAGAATTTGTCTTCCATTGGTAAAAGTATGATGCATAAGAGAAAGAGGAATGATAGCAGCATGTGAGGGCAGGGGGGCAAAATCAGCTACTGCAGGAGAGAGGTACAGGATGGGTATGAGGGCAAAGTGGGCTGCTGTGCACCCATATCATCTTAATATCCTCTTTCATTCCCCTTGCGACTAAAATGGGTCCTTTGCAAGGTGCACATGACCAAGTATACTCCGCCTCTCCAGGTAATTGCAATAAAAGTGCAGTAACACATCTCTATTCTTTAGATAAAGCTGATGTATTTTGTGATTTTTTTATATGTTAGCTCATGTAACATATATCTTGAAAACTGGGTTCTCAAAAAATCAAATATCATGTTTTGTTTACAATACTAACTACTTACATGGCTATGATATCACACATATTCTGGATTCTGTGCTTACTGATGTTGCTGTGTATTGCATCCACGCAACTGACTTCATCGGCTCTATTTCACAGAGAGAGTGACTAAAGAGAAGATGGTTATCTACATGTTGTTTGATGTCACGTTGCTGTTTGAAAGGTACTTGTCTATCTGGTTCAGAGTCTGTATCATAATACAACATCTCCTTTTCCCTCTAAATTTCAAGAAATCTTTCCAACAAACATGTGCAAGGTTTGTACAGATATATGTCTCTAAGCACTCAGATAACAACTTGGTTGATGAATGGTACCACCTGTCCTTAGACAGTTATCACAACTTGGTGGCACGCTGCAGTGTACTATTTGTCATCACAGATTATTGTGTATCATTTGTCATGAACGTGTGATTGTTACCTGCCATGATCTCTCCAGTATCCAAGTTGTTATCCTGTGTGACAGGTAGTTGATGACATGCAGTTTGGATATGTCACCTTATTTCTTTGCAGGGCTTGAACATTACTCATTATAATGTCATATGACCAACTTGAACCAGCTTGGGCCAAAGGGCCTGTTTCCATGCTGTATTACTCTATGACTGGACACAGCAAAATGGCATCTTTCCATGAGCGCATGCATTCATATGGTTGTTTTGAGCTCTTATGCTTTGTCCTGGCACAGGTTTGAATTGTCGATATGCTTATTGTTCATGCACTTGCATCATTTCCTCTAACAATGTGACCTGCACCTGTGATCAGTGGTGAAATTGTGAAAGGAAGATCTGTGTGGATCTGTCTCCAAACTTGAGAGCTGTCGGTGAGGGTAAATTACTATTCTGAGGGGTAGCATGTAAATTTAACATTGCTACTTGAAAATCTTGGCAAGTCGCTTTACATTTAATGATCAAAGATGTGACAGTATAAACAGCGTGTCCTGTGGGATGAAGAGGTAACGTTTTGAAACCCACATTTATTGCACAAGATTTGGGAGGGTGTACTAGTTTACTGCAGAAAGTTGTTAGACACAATTTGTTGAGGTACACCAAATTTACTGAATGTGGCAGTCAATGTGTCAACAACGATTGCATGATTAATATCCTAGTTTTATCACAAAAAAGGGGCTTAGCTAAAATAGTCTCATCCAAATGTAATTGTGTCTTTGGACATGGAAAATATCAGTTGCAGTCTTGCACAGCTCAGAAAGAATCTTATGTGGAAGAAAAAGTTCTCTCGATTGTTGAGGTTAATGGAACAGTCACAGAATGTTGTAGTTGTTCAGGCATGTTCCACATGATTTGATGAGTTGCTCAATGTCCTTAGTTATGCTCAGTCAAAATATGGATTTGCATGTTTGATTTTTTCTGCACTCATAAGTAAGGCTTATAACATAAGGCAGAATTATAACTTATTTTCTTTGAAGATTGCATTCATGGAGAGTCCTAGTTTGTCCTTGAATGACAAAAATGAATGTACTAGCCCAGGGACCAACTAGATGCATTCAATCCATACATTAATGGTGAATTTTTTGAGCTGTTGCTGCCGGTTATCATGTGATTTGTCTTGCCAAATCTGCTCTGCTTAGGTGTGACCAAAATGTATAAGATTGGTGTGAAGATTATTTTCCTATTCAAATTCAATAAGATCCATTTGGATGTCTAAAGGAATATCTTTGATCTTCATAGGGTTTGGGAAGTCAGCTTAGAACATTGTAGATGGTAACTTGGCTTATATTGTACTTCTAGATTGTTCTAGATCTTCACAAGTAGATCTTGTAGTTGTGGATGTGCACTTGTGAGAGGTTTTAAATGGAAAATTTCTAATAATTTGTGGTCAGTATAAACAATTAAATGCTTGCTGAAAGTGATCTATGCCACTGCTGTATCCCAAAACTAATGCAAGAGTCTCTTCTTTAATGTTGAAATAATTATTATAAGCTGTCATAAGGAGCTTAGAAGCAATTGTAGTAGGTTCATCATCTTGTAGTAGATATGCTCCAAGGCCTTTTTGGGTTTAATTTACTTCCAATGTAATAATCTTGGCAGGATCATGACATTGTCACAAAATGTTTGCTTGCGGGTAGAGAAAGTAATTAAGAAAGCAAGTGGAATGTTATCCTTTATTACAAACATAAAAGTAAGGAGGTTATGTTTCAGTTAGACAGGGCATTGGTCAAGCAAAATCTCAAATACTGTGTGCAGTTTAGGTCTTCTTATGTGAGGACCAATGCAATTCCAATGGAGGCAGTACACTGAAAGTTTACTGGATTGATACCTGGAATAAATGAGTTGTCTCATGGAGGTTGGACAGGCTGGGTTCATTTCCAATGGAGTTGAGAAAAAATTAGGGTGACTTGATTGAAGATAAGTTCCAGAATGGTCTTGAGAAGGTTGTAAATGGAAAGAACTTTTCCTCTGTATGTAAGTCCAGTCGGAGGGTCACTATTTTAAAATTTTCAGAATGCATATCAGGGACTTTTTTTCTTTCAGCGTATTGTGTAACTTTGAATCTCTCTGCCTCAGAAGGCAGTGGTGACCATAAGACCAGAAGATATAGGAGCAGAATTAGGCCATTCAGCCCATCGAGCTCACTGCACCATTTGATTGTGGCTGATACGTTTCTCAATCCCATTCTCCTGCCTCCTCCCCATAACCCTTGATCCCCTTACCAACAAAGAACCTATCTATCTCTATCTTAAAGATACTCAATGACTTGGCCTCCACAGTCCTCTGCACCAATATGTTCCACAGATTAACTACCGTCTGGCTGAAGAACTTCTTCCTCATCTCAGTTCTAAATGGTTGCACCTTTACTTTCAAGCTGTGCCCTTGGGTCCTAGTCTCTCCTACAGGTGGAAACATATTCTCCACATCCACTCTATCCAGGCCTGTTCTTTTAGTCAGATCCCCATCATCCTGCTAAACTTCATCAAGTATAGACACATATTCCTCAACCGCTTCTCATATGACAAGTCCCTCATTCCTGGGATCATTCTTGGAAACCTCCTCTGGACCCCCACCAAGACCAGCACATTCTTCCCTAGATATGGGACCCAAATCTGGTCACAATACTCCAAACATGGTCTGACCAGAGTCTTATATAGCCTCAGCAGTACATCTAATTTCCTTTGTTCTAGCCCTCTCAAAATGAATGCGAACATTGTATTTGCCTTCTTCGCCACCAACTGAACCTACATGTTAACTTTAAGAGAATCCTGAACTAGGACTCCCAAGTCCCTTTGTGCTTCAGATTTCAGAAGATTTTGAAAACTGAAAGAAGTGTGGATGCTGTAATTTAGAAACAAAAACAGAAGTTCAGCAGGTCTGGCACCATCTGTGGAGAGAAAACAGTGTTAACGTTTCGGCTCCAGTTCTGAAGAAAGGTCACCAGACCCAAAACATTAACTCTGATTTCTCTTCACAGATGCTGCCATACCTGCTGAGCTTTTCCAGCAATTTCTGTTTTTGTTCCAGAAGCCTTTGTCTGTTTATAAAATAGTCTATGCCTCAATTCTTCTAAATGAAGTGCATATCCCTACATTATCCCACGTTGTATTCCAGCTGCCACTTCTTTGCCCAATTGCCTAGCATGTCCAAGTCCTCCTGGAACCTCCCCACTTCCTTGACACTACCTGTCCCTCCATCTATCTTTGTGTCATCTGCAAACTTAGCAGCAATGCCCTCAGTCTTTTTCATCCACATCATTAATGTACAACGTGAATAGTTGTGGTCCCAATATTGACCCTTGTGGAATTGCACTAGTTACTCACTGCCATCCTGAAAAAGACCTCTTTATCCCCACTCTCTGCCTTCTGCCAGTCAGCCAATCCTCTATCCATGCCAATAACTCGCCCTAACACCATCAGCTCTAATCTTATTTAGCAGCCCCCTGTGCAGCACCTTGTTAAAGGCCTTTTGGAAATCCAAATAGATCACACCACTGGCACTTCTTTGTCTAGCTTACTCATTACCTCCTCAAAGAATTCTAACAGATTTGTCAGCTATGAGCTCTCTTTGATGAAGTCGTGTTGATTCCACCCTATTTTACCAATCACTTCCAAGCACTCCACAGTCTCATTCTTAATAATGGACTCTAAAATCTTACCAATGGCTGAAGCCATGCTAACTGACCTACAGATTCCTGTCTTCTGCCTCCCTCCCTTCTTAAACAGGGGAGTTACATTTAGTCATTTTCCAGTCCTCTGGGACTTTCCCTACATCAGTGCTTCCTGAAAGATCACTACCAATGCTTCTACAATCTCCTCAGTTATCTCCTCCAGAACTCTAAGGTGTAGTCCAACTGGTTCAGGTAATTTATCTGCCTTCAGATCTTTCAGTTTCCTCAACAACTTCTCCTTAATGATGGCCACTGACTATCTAGAAGATCTGGCATGTTGCTGGTGTCTTCCACTGTGAAAACTGTTGCAAAGCACCTATTCAATTCCTCTGCTATTTCTTCATTCCCCATAATACTTCTCCAGCCTCATTTTTCAGTAGTCCATTGCCTCTCTCTTACCTTTTAGTTGTCTAAAAAAACTCCTGCAATCTTCTTTTATGTTACTATCTACCTTACTCTCTGGCTTTAAATGCTTCCCACTAATCTTCACCACATTATATGCATTTATTTTTTGTTTTTATGCTGTCTTCAAGTTCCCTCGTCAGCCATATTTGCCTCATCCTCCCCTTTGTATGTTTCTTCTTCCTTGGGATGAATTTCTGCTGTGCCTCCTGAAGTACACCAGAAACTCCTGCCATTCCTGCTGCACTGTTTTCCCTGCTAGGCTTCCTTCCATCATCTCTGGACAGTTCCTCCCTCATTTTTTTGTAGCTGCCTTTACTCAAGTGTAATACCATTAGATCTGATTCAATCTACTACCTCTCAAAGTGTAGGGTGAATTCTAACACACTATGGCCACTTCACCTTAAGCTCCCAACTTAAGTCTGCCTCATTACACATCACCAAATCCAGAACTGTCCGTTTGCTAGTGGCTCTGCAACAAACTGCTTCAAAAAACCATCTCACAGACATTCCACAGAAATTCCTTTTCTGGAGATCCACTACTAACCTGATTTTCCCAGACTACCTGTATATTGAAGTCCCCCATGTTCATTGTAATAGTGTCTTTCTTATATGTCGTTTCTATCTCCTGATTTATTTTCTTCCCCTTATCCAGACCACTGCTCAGATGCCCATCAAGGCCTTTTAACCCTCCTCAACTCTATTCTATGTCTTCTGACTCTATATCGCTTCTGGTTATCAATTTAGTTTCATGTCTTAAAACAATCAACCCAACCCCTCTGCCCATCTGCTTGTTCTTTCAATAGGATGTGTATCCTTGGACATCTAGTTCCCAGTCCTGATCCCCTTGCAGCCATGTCTCTGTGATAACCACAAGATCGTATGTGCCAATTTCAATCTGAGATGACAAGCTCATTTAAGATAATAAGGTGTAGAGCTGGATGAACGCAGCAGGCCAAGCAGCATCAGAGGAGCAGGAAGGCTGACGTTTTGGGTCTAGACCCTTATTCAGAAATGACAAGCTCATTTATGTTGTTTCAAATGCTACATGCACTTAAGTACAATGCCTTCACTCCTGTGTACACTGCTGCTCCCCCACCTCCCACCTCATAGTTGACCCTTATCTGCTGTGCCTGAAATTAGATTCCTGACCCTTTCCATACTTTCTGACCTATTACTTGTTCTGGAAACTTAATAACCTCTGCTGATCCCGCATACATATAAACATGAAAAGGTAGGTCAAGGTCGAGGTCAGTGAATATTTTTAAAGTAGAGGTGGATAGATTCTTGTTAGGCAAAGGAATCATAAGTTATTGGGGTAGACAGCAATCTGGAACTTGCAAGACAAATAGATCAACCCTGATCTTATTGAAAGGTAGAGCAGGCTTGAAGGGCCAAATGGCTTATTTCTGTTTCTAATTTTCACGTTCATATACATTCTCATATTGAAATACAAGAATTTAAAATTAGAATTATGAAAGATTGACAACTTTGAGTTCTGAGGAAGAGTCACTCAACCAAAAATATTAACTTTGTTTTCTCTGCACAGATACTGCCAGACCTGCTGAACTTTTCCAGCAATTTCTATCTTTGTCTTGGATTTAATACTTTCTGACCAAGAAATTCTGCCAAAGAAATGATTTGGTTAATGTTGATTTGAAATCTTCTACTATTGAAAACAAGATAGCACATGATATTTTCCACTCTTTTGAGTGGCATGGGCAATGGGGAGAAATATGGGGAAAATGCAGACTTCAGACATTGAGAAAAAAAATTCCAATATTCCCCTTGCATTCAGAATCTTGCTAAGAAGCAATGACTATTAATCACCCAACTTGCCTAATTTCCAATTCTCCTCTCTGGCATCAAAGCAGCTACAAAAATCAAGGTGATTACTTGATGGCAACAGCTCGCTGTTTATTTCTCTGATCCTTCACGCAACTCTGTCTTCACCAGAATAACTTTGCATGCTTCATGGACAGCTTTGTCCTCCAGCTTTCATGCGTGCAAGTCAACATCAGCAACCTACCTGCCTCACCATATCATCATGCGTGCTCCTAGACCCACCCGCACACTATTTCAGGGCTCAGACTGAAAGTTTCGGGATCGCAGAGACCCCACAACTAGCATGCTTCGGCCAGGTCTCTTTGCGTTTACACACACACAGAGACACACGTGCGCGCGATACATCTGCGTGCTCTCTCACTCGATGTTTACTTGGAGGCTGCCAGCCTCCGTGATTTGCATTGGTTTTTTTGTGCATAGGGTGGTGCAGATAGCTTGTCATGATTTACAGAACTGAACAGTCAAAGGGGTCGACATGTCATTGTGTGGCACTGCGTTGCACCAATGTTACATCTACAGTGTCTGCCAGCAAATTGTGTAGCAAGCACACAGCATGTGCACCAACCAAATTACTCTGTATGAAAGTCAAACAAGACCAGTCCTTAATGAGGTCAAAGAGAACTTCAGTCAGTCAACTGGTTTATCCTATTCCAGTCCGAGGGATTTACCATGGTTAGTCAGGTGCTTGGTTTTACCAGGGTCTGGGGATCTGTGTCTTTGAGTGTGGCTATGGTCACTGCTAGAAGAAAGGTGCAACATGTCAGCGAGTGACAGGTATATCAGTAACAGTGCTGTGGAAACTTCAGTCCTGCAAGTCAACCAAATTTTCTTCAATGTGACTGCATATGATGTCAGTAGATGGAACAGCAGTTAGTGGTGATGCAGGAGAGGTGATGAGGTGTGCCCAGTGAGTCAATGGGAAACATAAAGGATAGGCAGGTTTAATGGTTTTTTTGGTCAATGAGGTGGATGAGAGCCATGAGTGGCTAGAGTTCTTGCAATAGTGACAGCTGTAGCCAACAAACTTTTGGTGACAGGTATGTGCAGTGGCAGAGTTAAAATGAATAGTGGCTTTGTGAGTGTGAGGTAGCAATGAGAATATCGTAGCACTTACGTTATAAAGTACAGAAGATCATTAATGTACTTGCTGCATTGTGTTACCCCCAGAACACTGGACTGACTCAGACCACCACTTCAGTCTAGCCTATCTAGGTCTGGTAACTGGCCTCTTTTGCCAGTCATCATAATATGGCACTGTCCTCCTTTCCACCACCTAGTCCACCACCAACCCCAGGTCTCTGAGAAACCATTTCCTTGGTGATAATGGTGCCTGAATACAGTTTGACATTAGTTCCTGGTTGGCAGCATCTGAAATGCTATGGAACCTGGGATTAAATATGGTGCTACCAACATGAATATCACAAAGACCCAGCAATGGAGAACGTTTTGCCTATTCTGCTGAGTGGTTCCACAAGAAGGCACCATCCAGGCCAATTGACTAATTATTGAGATGAAGGGCGGAAGATGATTGTGTGCGAAAAGTCTCCATGGATTGCTTGGGCCACATAATTTGAATCTCACTCAAAAATATGCCTTCCCAAAAATTGCGATATTTCAACCTTACATTTCCTTGCTGTTGCCATATTCTGATGGAGATGTATATCATGCTCCTGTTTAGTTCTTCCAAGGACTGTGATACAGAGAGAATTGGTAGGTTCTGTGATATAATTTGTATGTTCTTCAATGTGTACTTTCAATTTGTTTATTTTGCTATGAATAATGTTTGCATTCACTTACAAAGCCTTAGGGAATAATAGGGAGGGGCGGAGAAAAAAAACTCTAATGATCAAAGGATTTGTATCTGAATACACTTTCAGTCCCCACTTTCCACACAGCTGATGACCAGTGCCCCATGAATTGGAACCCACTCCTCTTACACCAGTCTTTGAACCACATAGTCATTTCTTTGTATGCCTAATTCCAATTTGCACAGATGACAATCCACAGGATATAACCTCTCAGGCTCTGCTTTTTAGTTTAGTTACCAGCTCCTCATATTAACTATGCTGAACCTTGTTCCCAGTCTTAGCTAAAGCCTACCTTGGCACTTACACAGACCATGACAACTGGATCCTACCCCAGCGCTGCAAGTTCCTCTCCAACCTGGAGCTGATGGCCCAAATTCTGGCATTGTGCAGGTAAAACAGTTGTCTAGACTCTTGTATTTTGCTGAAGACAGTAGTGTCAATCTCCTTCAATCAACTACCCCCGAATACCACTCCATTCCTTGTCTGTCCTCCCCACCTACATTGGATTAGCTTCCTGTACAGGTCAGATTCCTCATCCACCCTGCAGCTCTCATCCAAACAAGCTGAGAGAACCTCAAATCTTTTGGACAATTGCAGTGATGATTAGTCCCGTACTCCCAGCCTCTGGCTCCATTACCTGTCTCACTCAAAGTCACACCCTCCTGGCCCTGATTGCTGACCAAATCAGAAGACCCAATCTTACCTTTTGTGACTACCTCCTGTTGTAAAATATTCGGGTAACTTTCCTCTTCTCTGATACGTTGCAGTTCAGACTTCAGTTCAATGAATCATTTACAACTGACATCTTTTCCATCATTCACAATAGTACTCCCCATGTTGCAGCTTTGACATATTATCTGCTTTGCCATCCTTGGGGAGTTTGAGAAACTAGATCTGGACAATTTATTCAAACACCAATTATTCAACACATAAAATTCATGTTGGGAATAACAACCCGAAACATTGACTGCTCCTATCCTCAGATGCTGCCTGGCCTGCTGTGTTCTTCCAGCCTCCTGTTTGACCACCCAAAAGACTGTTGATTTATGGAAGAGCTTCTGGCGCAGAAGTAGGGATATTATCCACTGCATCATAATGCTTCACACAAGATCAATAAACATGAGACACAAACCAAGAACACTTAAACTGAAGACATTATGTTAATCACCAAGCTACTGAAGCAAGTCATTCGAAGAGTAGAGATTTTCTCTGCATTGATAAAAGTAACCATTGGGTATGTTGGAGAATAAACCGAGAAGTAATGGAACTGAGGAGAAAATTGTGGAAGCACCCTAAATGAACAGAGTTTATGATTTTGTTATAAATAACTATCAAAGGGAATTGTTACACAGAATGGATACTACACATTGTGACCCATTGTAATCTTTTTTTGAAATCCTTTAGTTAACGCTGATTAACGCCAGAAACAATTATTAACGAGTGATACAACTGTTGGTAAAATGAATAAATTATTAAGTATATTCTTCTATTTCACCAAAGATATTTCAACAGAATGTAAAACTGTTTTAAAGTGACTATTTAAGCTAACCATCTGTAAATAAAATCATTTGTTTGCAGTAAAATAAGCAGTAATCAGATAACATTTGAACAGAAGCACCAATAGGGAAGTAATGGAAGAGATCAAAAGCACAAAGGATCTCATGCTGGACACAAATAAGAATTCACTCTGATCAATGATTTATACTACAATTTAATTAAATTGACTAATTGTTCTGCCTTGATGAATGCATACTGGTTGGTCCCTCAAGAACCAAATGTCTTGCTAGTCTTCATTTAGGTAGATAAATCCAGACAGGAGAAGTTACTGGTTGGAAAACCAATAGATATCTAACTACAGAAATAGTTACTTCATGCACCTATTGTTACTTAATTGATTATATTATCAATAATAGAAACCACTTTTAATGCTTCTTACAGACATGCTTATGATTGCTTTCCCTAATTATTTAATGGTGTGACCAATCAGATGTTGAAACTAGAGAAGCAGCTGCAAAACTTGTGAAGAACCAAGAAGAAATACTATTCTTGATGGATGAATATTATGTTATGTTGTGTAAGTCTCAGTTCAGTGTGAGCACACGAGCCTCTGAATCAAAAGATTGTGGGTTCAAATCCCATTCCAGAGACATTTGTACATGACCTCGGATGAGGGTGTGCTGCACTGTTGGAGGGAGCATCATCAAAATGAAATGTTAAACCAAGACCTCACCCAGCCCCCTCACATGGGCAGAAAGCTCTTGTAAAACTGTATCAAAGAAAAGTAGTTATGCTTTTCTCAGCGAATATTTATGCTCCGACTGAGGGGAGAAAGAGCCAAAAGGAAAGACAAGACAATACAAGGCAGGGATGCTGTAAGCAGCTTGGTAGGCTTAGAATAAGTAAGCACTATCGCAGGAAGTGAAGAGCCCAGAGCTGCAACCTGGTCCAGTCCATGAACTCAGGGTTGTGCCTGATTGTACAGTCTCCTTGCTGCAGCATTACAGTGATAATTGTCATGTAGCCAGGGGTGCATCATTTAAGTGTAGAAATGACCTGGATTGGACATGTGCCATAAGGGTTCTTAGAGACTAGCACATGTTGGATGCCCAAGTTCATTTCCATGAGTTGCAAATGGCCAGTAACTATGGAGCATGCCTGAGATGTTGAGTGTTCAATTCAGTGGTCCTTCAGAGCAGCAGTGAGCTGAAGTTGCCAGGTGTCCACTCTGACTTCCATGTTATGAGTTTTTGATGGTTAGCTTGTCAGTGCATTTTATAAGATAGGAAGCTGTTAATGAGACAAGGCATTAGTAATACTTATAACAAATGAGAATATTCCTGAACTGGCAACACCCAGATACCTAGTGAGAAACACAGCTTGTTGCTTGACAAATACATAAAAGATAACACAAGATGCTTCCAGAGTTAAGATGGGCCTCGTCGAACTCCTTGTGTGATTCTGCCACAAAACTCTCCATAGGCCACATCACTCAGGCCATACGTTCCCTCTCATTTCTTTAGCTGTTGCTCAGATCTCCACTCTCCGTGCACAGCAGTTGCCGGAGAAATCGGAAGTGAATGTACCAGCATGCCAATCAGCATGCACGGACCCTCAGAGTATCTATGCAGCAAATTATAAATCAAGATGAAAGATCTTGCAGCTCATGCAGCTTGAAAAATGAGAATGGGTTGAATCTTATGATATTTTATCATTTACTTCAAGTTTCATGGAGGATTTCCGTTCACAAGGCCCAGAGATATTTCTTGCATTATCACCCTAAACTCACCTCATCCTTTAACACCACATCTCTCTTGTGACCCTCTTGTCTAATGCTAGTCTGATAGCTCAAAACCCATAGATCAAAACCCTGGTACCAGTGTCATCTTTAAAAGGCTATTGTGCACCCAGCCAAGCCCGGTCAGTGCAGAGAGGCCTGAATTGTTTATGAAATTTGCTCCAGACAAGGCAGAAAAGGGGAAACATATGCTTCACTTTGTGGATATGTCCCTGAAATCCCTGGCAAACAGGATAGGCAAATGGGTGTTCAGTTTCAGTTCCAAAGACGAGTCCTTTAAACATCTAACTCTGTTTCTCTCCTCACAGAAGCTACCAGACCTATTGACTTTCTCAATCAGTATTTGCATTTGTTTCAGATTTCCAGTATTTTGCCTCTCTACAAGTTCAGAAGCACACTATAAGTAGATTGGAGCTGTGTTATGATGGTGTATAGAGACTGGAAGGTGTCAGATGCCAGCACCAATAGATATAGGGTATGGTTAGCTGGTGACCTGAAGTGTGCCCGGAAACTTTGCTACTGGGTGTTCACAATGACAGTTCACAGGACAAGTAGCCAGCTGTGTTTGGCAGGTACCCACTCTGCTTGTGATGTTAGGAATTCTTATACCTAGTTTCCATCTGTTCCATGGTAGAATAGGAAGCTGCATATTAATGATGTGGGGTATTCAGTTAATTAGGCTAATAACAAGCTATAATGCTCACTAATAGGCCTTTCACTATTCTCTAACAAGCTTCTCATCTCGATGACCAGAACTCTGATGGAAAATACAACAAGCTGCTCCTGACATCAAGAAAGGCCTCAATGGATATTTCATGCAACTCTTCAGATTTCTCACCACAGCCCACTTTGGGGTCAGAGATCTATAAAATTTCATCTAATGGAACTAATCTCCAGAATACATGCTGAACTATATTTTAACAGCTGTTGGTTTAGCAGCAGGGAGGACATAATGAGAAATTAATTTGTAAGCCGTATCTGGAAGATATTCCCTCTCTTATCTCTCTCAAAATCAAAGTCAGTGTCCATTAAAGAAGCAACTTAGAAAAACAACCATTCACTGAGAATTCAAGAGTATCTGCAATCCATTCCACAGTTGAAGATTTAAGACAACAGCTAAATAGTTGGAACTCAGGTCGCATTACTCCCGGTGTCATGAGCTAGTAAGGGTTGGAATAGGAGGATAAAGCAGATGGATGCATGGCTGAAGATCTGGTGCAGGGGAGAAGGATTCACTTTTTTGGATCATTGGAATCTTTTCTGGGATAGAAGTCAGTAAGCATTGTGAGAAGTAAGTAAGATAGAAGTATAAGAAGGATAGATTGCACCTGAATTGGAACATGATGAATATACTGGTGGAGAGATTTGCTAGAGTTGCTTGGGAGGATTTAAACTAGTAAGTAGGAGGTGAGACCCAGGGACATAGTGAGGAAAGAGATCAAACTGAGGCTGGTACAGTTGGGAAAAGGGGCAAGTCAAACAGGCAGGGCATGTCGGAACTAGGCAGAGACCAAGGTAGGGCTGATGAACTAAACTGCATTTATTTCAATGCAAGAGGCCTAACAGTTAAGGCAGATGAACTCAGGGCATGGTTGGGAAAGTGGGACTGGGATATCATAGCAATTACAGAGACATAGCTCAGGGATGGACAGAACTGGCAGCTTAATGTTGCAGAGTTTGGATGATATAGGAATGAATGAAAGGGGGCAAGAGAGAAGGGGGCAGTTGCATTTTTGCCTGGGGATAACATTACAGCTGTACTTAGGGAGAACATTCCTGGGAATATGTCCAAGGAAGTTATTTCAGTGGAACTGAGAAAAAAGAAAATGATAATCACCTTCAGAGATAGTAGGAACTGCAGATGCTGGAGAATCCGAGACAACAAGGTGCAGGGCTGGATGAACACAGCAGGCCAAGCAGCATCATAGGAGCAGAGAGGCTGACGTTTCGGGCCTAGACCCTTCATCAGAAAAGGGGGAGGGGAAGGGGGTTCTGAAATAAATAGGGAGAGAGTGGGAGGCGGATAGAAGATGGATAGAGGAGAGGATAGGTGGAGAGGAAACAAACAGGTCGAAGAGGCGGGGATGGGGCCAGTAAAGG
>NC_063336.1:47352526-47354408 GCF_021869965.1 Rhincodon typus
GAGGGAAAGATGTCTTTGGTGGTGGGGTTGGATTGCAGATGGCGGAAGTGTCGGAGGATGATGCGTTGGATCCGGATGTTGGTGGGGTGTTACGTGAGGACGAGGGGGATTCTTTTTTGGTTCTTATTGCGTGGACGGGGTGTGAGGGATGAGGTGCGGGAGATGTGGGAGACACGGTTGAGGGCGTTCTCGACCACCGAGGAGGGGAAGTTACGGTCCTTGAAAAACGAGGACAACTGAGATGTACGGGAGTGGAATGCCTCATCCTGGGAGCAGATGCGGCGGAGGCGAAGGAATTGGGAATAGGGGATAGCATTTTTGCAGGAAGGTGGGTGGGAGGAGGAGTATTCTAGGTAGCTGTGGGAGTCGGTGGGCTTGAAATGAATATCGGTTTCTAGGTGGTTGCCCGATATGGAGACAGAGAGGTCCAGGAAGGGGAGAGAGGTGTTAGAGATGGTCCAGGTAAACTTAAGGTTGGGGTGGAAGGTGTTAGTGAAGTGTATGAACTGTTCGAGCTCCTCGTGGGAACACGAGGCGGCGCCGATACAGTCATCAATGTAACGGAGGAAGAGGTGGGGTTTAGGGCCGGTGTAGGTACGGAAGAGGGATTGTTCCACGTAACCTACAAAGAGGCAGGCGTAGCTTGGGCCCATGCGGGTACCCATGGCTACCCCCTTTGTCTGTAGGAAGTGGGAGGAATTGAAAGAGAAGTTGTTGAGTGTGAGGACGAGTTCGGCTAAGCGGATGAGGGTGTCAGTGGAGGGGGACTGGTCGGGCCTGCGGGACAGGAAGAAGCGGAGGGCCTTAAGGCCATCTGCATGGGGAATGCAGGTGTAGAGGGACTGGACGTCCATGGTGAAGATGAGGTGTTGGGGACCGGGGAATTGGAAGTTCTGGAGGAGGTGGAGGGCGTGGGTGGTGTCACGGACATAGGTAGGGAGTTCCTGGACCAAGGGGGAGAAAATGGAATCGAGATAGTTGGAGATCAGTTCGGTGGGGCAGGAGCAGGCGGAGACAATGGGTCGACCAGGGCATTCAGGTTTGTGGATTTTGGGAAGGAGATAGAAGCGGGCAGTGTGAGGTTGGGGAACGATGAGGTTGTTGTGTTTATAAAATAAACCCCCCAATGGTGAGTGAGAAATAGAAAAACAAATTTATAAGGAGATCTCAGTTATCTGTGAGAATAATAAGGTGGTTATGGTAGGGGATTTTAACTAAACATAAACTGAGAATGCCATAGTGTTAAGGGTTTGGATGGAGAGGAATTTGTTAAGTGTGTGCAAGAAAAATCCTTCAAAAATTAGATAACAAGAATTCAGACACAGTATGTTCCTGTTAGGATGAAGGGCAAGGCTGGTAGGTGTAGGGCATGCTGGATGACTAGAGAAATTGAGGTTTTAGTTAAGAATAAGAAGGAAGCATATGTCGGGAATAGACAGCAGAGATTGACTGAATCCCTGGAAGAGTATAAAGGCAGTAGGAGTATAATTAAGAGGGAAATCAGGAGGGTAAAAAGGGGACATGAGATTGCTTTGGCAAATAATTTAAGGAGAATCCAAAGGGATTCAACAAGTACATTAAAAACAAAAGGGTAACTAGGGAAAGAATAGGGCTCCCCTTAAAGATCAGCAAGGCCACTTATGTGTTGAATGCAGGAGATTGGGGAGATACTAAGCGAGTATTTTGCATCAGCATTTACTGTGGAAGATAGAGATCGTGGGGAAATAAATAGTGATATCTAGAAAAACATCCATATTACAGAGGAGACAACAAGGGCATGCTGGATGACTAGAGAAACTGAAGTTTTAGTTAAGAATAAGAAGGAGCCATATGTCGGGAATAGACAGCAGAGATTGACTGAATCCCTGGAAGAGTATAAAGG
>NC_063336.1:47354508-47393319 GCF_021869965.1 Rhincodon typus
TCAGCCTCTCTGCTCCTATGATGCTGCTTGGCCTGCTGTGTTCATCCAGCCCTGCACCTTGTTGTCTCGGATTCTCCAGCATCTGCAGTTCCTACTATCTCTGATTCGATATTACAGAGGAGGATGTGCTGGATGTCTTAAAATGCATAAAGGTGGGTAAATCCCGGGACCTGATCAGGTGTACGCTAGAACTCTGTGGGAAGCTAGGGAAGAGAATGCTGAGTCCCTTGCTGAGATTTTTGTGTCATCGATAGCCCAAGATGTGGTGCCAGAACTGGAGGTTGGCTAATGTGGTGCCACTATTTACAAAAAGCGGTAAGGAAAAGCCAGGGAACAATAGACCAGTAAGCCTGACATCAGTGGTGGGCAAGTTGTTGGAGGTAATCCTGAGGGACAGGATTTACACGTATTTGGAAAGGCAAGGGATATCCAACATGGCTTTGTGCATGAGAAATCGTGTGTCACTAACTGATTGAGGTTTTTGAAAAAGTAACAAAGAGGTTTGATGAAGGCTGTATGGTGGACATGATCAATATAGACTCCAGTAAGGCATTTGACAAGGTTCCTCATGACAGACTGGTTAGCAACGTTAGATCACATGGAATACAGGGAGAACTAGCCATTTGGATACAGAACTAGCTTGAAGGTAGAAGACAGTGGGTGGCGATAGAGGGTTGCTTTTCAGAATGGAGGCCTGTGACCAGCGGTTTGTCACAACAAGCAGTGCTGGGTCCACTGCTTTTTGTCATTTATATAAATGATTTGCATGTGAACATGGGAGGTATGGTTAGTAAGTTTACAGGTGATACCAAAATTGGAGGTGTATCAGACAGCGAAGAAGGTTACCTCAATGTACAAGGCGATCTTGATCAGATGGGTCAAAGGGCCGAGGAGTGACAGATGGTGTTTAATTCAGATAAATGTGAGGTGCTGCATTTTGGAAAGGTAAGTCAGGACAGGACGTATACAGCTAATGGTAAGGTCCTGGGAGTGTTGCAGTGCAAGTTCATAGTTCCTTGAAAGTACAGTCGCAAGTAGACAAGATAGTGAAGAAGGCATTTAGTATGCTTGGCTTTATCGGACAGTGCATTGGGTATAGGATTTGGGAGGTCATGTTGCAGCTGTATGGGACATTGGTTAGGCTGCTTTTGGAGTACTACATGTATTTCTGTTCTCCTTGCTGTAGGAAGGATATTGTGAAACTTGAAGGGGTTCACAAAAGATTTACAAGGATGTTGCCACAATTGAAGGGTTTGCATTATAGGGAGAAGGTGGATAGACTGGGGCTATTTTCCCTCGAGCGTCGGAGGCTGAGGGTTTGACATTATAGAAGTCTATATAATCATGAGGGGCATGGATAGGGTAAATAGACAAGGTCTTTTCCCAGAGTGGGGAGTCCAAAAATAGAGGGCATAGGTGTAAAACGAGAGGGGAAAGATTTAAAAGGGACCTAAAGGGCAACATTTTCACACAGAGGATGGTGCATGGAATGAGCTACCAGAGGAAGTGATGGAGGCTGGTACATTTATAACGTTTAAAAGGCACCTGGATGGGTATATGAATAGGAAGGTTTTAGAGGGATATGGGTCAAATGCTGGAAAATGGGACTGGATTAACTTAGGATATTTGGTCGGCATGGATGAGTTGGACCGGAGGGTCTATTTCCGTGCTGTACAAATGAATGGCTCTATGACTCTGTCCTTAAAACTCAAGAGCTAACAGAACTTTAAACAGCAATTGTTTTTACCTTCTTGTCTACACCAAACACTGTCCCTCATTTTTTAAGCTTGTTACCCATTTTTATGCATGTGATTGATATTGTGTTTTTATTATCTTCACAGGGCAGTAGATAAGAAAATTATTCTGTATTACAATTAATACAAATGTAATTTGGTTCCTTCACTTTGAGTGTGTTACTTGAGCTTTAAGTGAAGTGTGATACCTGAGTGTTAACAATTTTAAAGTATTGCGTACAACTGACTGAAGGGATTAAATTGTGGGGACATGATCATATTTCCTCACCCAGTTGTAACTTGGATAATTAATATCCAATTAAGAGTCTCATTTCACCACCATTCTAATATAATGGGCATTCAACTAGTTTGTTATGTGTTTCTTAATATCAGTGCCATGGGTTCGATTGCCATGTTGGATTTTATTGTTTTAGAGCTTTCGTGGAATGATGGTAGAATCGTAGAATAGTACAGTACAGAAGAGACCCTTTCGTCTATTGACACTGTACCACCAAGAATACATTACATCTATACAAGCACTACTTTCCAGCACTAGGTCCATAGTCTTGAATGTTATGACACTACTCACCTAAGTACTTTTTAAAGGTTGTGAGCTCTCCTGCCATAACTACCCGCCCAGATAGTGTATTCCAAACCACAACCATCCTCTGCATGAAAAAAAAACTTTTCCTCAATTCCCCTACTGTCTTTCACCATAAAATTATGTCCTCTTGTTATTTCTTTTGACCCTATCTATGCCCCTCATAATCTTACACACCTCAATCAGGACCCCCTTCAACCTTCTCTGCTCCAAAGGAAACAATCGGACCTAATCCAGTCTCTCTTTGTCGCTGAAATGATCCATCCCAGGCAACATCTTGGTGAATCTCTCTGCACCGTCTGCAGTGCAATCACATCCTTCCTATAGTGTAGTGACCAGAACTGTATGCAATACTACAGCTGTGGCCTAACCAAAGTCCTATGCACTCTAATATAACCTCCCTGCTTTTGTAATCTTTGCCTCAACTGATAAAGACAAGTGCCTGTTTGGTTGTGACTCAACCTCTGGGCCAGAAGGTAGAAGTTCAAATCCCATCTGCTCCAAAGGTGTGTCATAACATCTCTGAATTGGTTGATTAAAAATTATTTTTAATTGGCAGCAGGAGTGGCCTGCACCCAACATGTTAAAGATGGTAAAAATTGCCATAGTATCAGAGGACCATAGGCTACTATCTTATTACAGAGAGACAACTGACAGACTGAGCCAAATGGCCTCTTTCTGCATAGTAGAAAAAAAATGCCTAACTAGCTTTGCTCTTCCTGAAGTTGGCACAACTGAACTTCTATCATCACAAGAATGAGTCATTTTACTTCAGTGGCTTTGAATATCTTCAATCATTCAGAATACGACTGTCCTTCTCTAATTGTAGAAACCTCATTAATAACTCTTAAAAATAAACCTCCAGGGCTCTTGCTGGATTGTGGCATGATGATGTTCCACTTCCAACCTATAAACAAACCGGGGTCAATTGTTTGAGTTGGCTACAGCACAAAAGGAGCTTTGCTGAAATGATTTCAATTATGGACTCTCTGCCAGCTTTATGTTTTACAAATCCATGTGAGATAGATTATTTCAAAGCCAGGGGGCCATCAGAAATTGGTATGATCTCTGCGCATAGTTATTAAAAACGTCATTTCCCTTATCAAAAAAAAAGATCTGCAGCATTGAACATTCTTGTCTCTTTAATTGTTTTTTCTTTATCTGCTTTAAATTAAGTATACGATCTTCTAAAAAAAACCATTAGCAATAATTATAATGAGTCACTATGAACAATTATTTGACCGGAATAACTCATCCGAAATTGACCAATAAATGATGCAGGTGGTAGTTTCTCTGGTTGTTTAGGGTTACGCCCTTTGAACTTCCTGCAAATTGCAGCATTCCATTTAATTAACCTTTAAAGCTAATCTTGGCAATTATGGATTGATAAATAAGTCTAATAGTTGAGGATTATAACCCCACTGATTGAATGAATAATACAATAATCATTGTACATTTCTATCAAATACAGACTTTCTCAATGTCTTAAAGTGAGTTCTTCACCGTGTGTTTGTTATTAGTGACAAATTCAGCAATCTAGGTCATCACCAGATGGATAAACAATGAAAATTGCTTTCAAATTCCTAAATTACAGTTTGGGAGACTGCTTTCAAAGGTTAGTGTAGGCTAGGGGGAAATTAACTTGGATAGCCTGCGAAAATTAACATAGGGATTGTGTGCACAATCAGCCTGGGTACATTCCATGTAATGCCAGTGTGTCTTAAATTCCTGTGCACCTTCTTGGCAACTCAACCCATACCATGGGCTGACCTGAAATCTAAGTATAACACTGAACATGCTTCTCTGAGTTGAAAAATGGAGTCCAAATCTAATTCTAAGTACAGTTCTTAGCTTGCATATATTCTGAAAAATATAGGATCAATTTGTGCAGCAATTATAGCATAAATGTGCATTTTCGTGCTGAAATAAATGGAGTTGTCTTAAAAGCTGGGTTGAATTATGTACAATGATCTATGTTAGCTGTGGATGTCAATGCTAGGAATTTACCCCAAAGAGTGCCACCAGCAGTTCAACAGCATCATGTGTAGATCATTCATCTTCAAATAATATGTTACCAGCTACGCCATGACAGAATTGATATGAGGAGCGTAGAAAGCCGTGTGCCTGCAGTCGGTGACTAGGGAAGCCTCCTAGCAAAGCTGCATGATGACTCTAACTATTTACTTCTGGTAAAAGGAAATGAAATGAAATTCTTTTTCTGGATAGAGAGCTATTGTAACTTCCTTGGTGCAACTATGAACCAATATCTACAAGATCTACCTATTGTCTCTAGCATCAAAGTGTGATGTGCCAGATATATGCAAATTTATCTTCAAAGTACAAGCTGTTGTGTGTGCTCCTTACCTTTAACAGAGTTCACATTTAAGGACTTCATGTACTCTGTGTATACATTGTTGTGATTCTGCCTGCCAGTGATTCGGCTATGAATTTGTAAGACGCACATTTAGAAATCAGTTGGCTGTTGTGAAGTCTGATTTATAACTTACAATGTATTTCACTCTTTTAGATAAAAACAAACCACATAGTTACTAAACCACTGGCAAGCAATTTCATATTACCCATAATCATTAATACATCACAAGCAATCTTTGTTCTAGCCTTACATTGTAGTTGAGGCTCCAGCAAGTAGCAGGTATCAATCTCAGAAGAGTGCAAATGCTTCAGGCATTGATCATCGCTGAGTAGTTTCAGTTAGGAGAATTGCCTCTGAATACCATATGGGATAATATGGGCTACTTCTCTCCTATCTTCCTCCACTATCTCTAACAGTTTGTCTTACTTTGTATGCTGCCTGGTGATTCTCCAGTCATGCATGATTCTAAAAGAAGACCTGTCAATGCACCCATGTCTGGAAGTAATTACCTGGTAATCAGTAAACAGTAAGTCAGTATCTGCCATACCACTTTCTATAGACTGTTCAAATTCGAAGCATTTCTTGAAACAGCAGGACGACTAGTTGTGACCACCAGAGAAAAAATAAAGTAGCAACTTAAAAGAAAATCTTTTATTTATATTATGGCTTTCATGACCTCACATTTTAAAGAACTTTAATACTAATAAAGTACTATCAACATGTAGATATACTTTTCTAACGTTGGAACTCTGATGGCAAAATTTGTGCACAGCAAGATCCCACAAACTACAATGATTTGATGCTCAGCAAATCTGTTTTTTAATGTTAACCATAGTGGAGCAGGGCCTACAGGTGCAGGTGGTACAGATGATGGAGGGAACCGAGCTGGGAGCTTGAGCAGTTGGTGTACCCTTGCAACAGGAAAGGGAGTCTCTATCAGAAAGTGGTCCCATGGAGAGAGGAAGAAAGAAACAAAGGATTTTTCAATCACATGTGAACTAGTTCCTTGTTCGTACTCAGTTTTCCTAGTTTAACTTTACTTTTGCTTTGCATTTGTAAAGAATTGATCCCAGTATATTTAAATTACTTGTTACACAGGAATAAATATTTATCAGAAATAAATACCACCTTTTGTTACAAATATGAGATTTTATGAGATGGTTATGTTTGAGATCTATGTCCTTACTATAGGATATATGAAGAAGGTCATGTGACCCATTCTGAAATCTGCTTAAAATCAAACTTACATGGGCAGGTTGTTAAAAATTAAAGAGGGGCCCAGGTTGTTTTCCTGGAATGAAGGGGGGACATTTTCCAAGTAGCAGACAATATCAGCAGTAGCTGTGTTTATGATCCTTAGATTGGTAGTCTCCAAAGTCACAAGAAGATAGTGTGAATGTCAGATTGTAAATTGTTATCCTTTAAACTGTCTATTTACTTCCAAGATAGAAGACAGTTGGAGTTGCAAAAATATCTGATCACCATTTCTACCCAGATTCAAAGTCCATGTGATTCCCGTTGGTGTGGAAACAGACTTTCAGAGGGATAGGATTTTTAAGGTGTAACAACACTCACAAACACAGTCTGTAGACAGATCTGGCTGGGGTGGCACTGTAGAAAGAGAGAGAGAGAAATTACAGACCTAAAGCTTCTATGGTTCATTGTGCAGGAATGCAGATGGAAGATTGAAAAGACTACATTTGTGAGGATTTAAATCAAAGCTGAAAGATTCACTTAGCTTTCACTAGAATGAGATTTGTGAAAAAAATCCTCACAGTGAAAAATAATTTTTAGGTTAAAAGTTACTGGACAGGAAAGGAGATGAACAGAAGTAAATCCTTGCAGCTAAGATTCACTTTGGACTGGTACAGGCAGAATTCACTGTCCTTGAAGCAGACAACGATAAGTATGTGAAATAGAATGCTTGATTTTATTAAAAATAGAAAAGTTCTGGTTTTGCAACTTAAAGCATATGTGGCCTACACAAAACAAGTTAAATCAATTTTGATTCTAATCTGCCTGTTACAGTTTTGAAATGTGATTCTTTTTATTGAGTCACATTTTTGGGTGTTAACTAAAGTATAATTTATTTTTAAACATTATCACTTGTATGGGGATGACCCAGCTTATTTTTAATAAATTGTTGAAGATGCTTATTTCAGACAGGCTATAAGGAGTTACTCATTATATTGGTTGAAATCATGATCTACTCATTCGATATTCTCTGGTAGACATTAAGTGCGAACTGTGAACACTTGCATACACTTTACATCTAAAGCATGTTTGGGCATTGTAGATGCCACTGTAGCACCTACAAGAATAATACCTGATCCCCACCCATTCACTGCCCTCTCTTTGCCACCAAACTGCCCCACTCACCCCACCCCCAACCTTGCCACCTCCTCAAGCTCTGGATCCTGCCTTGTCAATTCCTAATTAGTATGTTATTTACAAAAGGCATATTTGCACAAGAGATCATTACATTTGGGGATGAGAGATAATAAATGTATTAAATTGCATTTTATTCAGGCTTTTGCAGCTTCTAATTTAGGCCTTAATATTCCAAATCCTGTGAGACAGTTGAAATTTCAAAGTGCTGTTGCGTAAAGGTATTTTTATTTTCTTCCATCAAGTCCATATTGGATGCTGAACCACTGCTACCTTTCCTTCCAGACTTTGTACATCCAGTGCAAAGCTGTAACAGGATTAAGAGACAATACAATGTGGAGCTGGAGGAACACAGCAGGCCAGGCAGCATCAGAGGAGCAGGAAAGTTGATGTTTGAGGTTGGGACCCTTCTTCAGAAGGCAAATTCTTCTGAAAGAAGGGTTCCGACCCGAAATGTCTACTTTCCTGTTCCTCTGATGCTGCCTGGCCTGCTGTGTTCCTCCAGGTCCACGCTGTGTTGTCTCTAACTCCAGCATCTGCAGTTCTTGTTATCTGCAACAGGATTAATTTTTCCACAGTTTTCCCATCTGTACCTCTCATAACATTCTGTCCTTTTTTTCTGTCATTAATATAAAAGAATTTCAAGTTAGATTGTCAATGTTGACATTTCTTACTCTCCTTTCTTGACTTCTGATTATCAGTAAATTAAGGTTCCCAAGTATTAGCAAAATTGCTGTCTCAAGGAGTTGTCATTGTTTAGATTAAATTCTAAGCACAAAATGCTGGCAGCATATTTGTTTGGAGGTAATATTATGACCTTGTGGCCCCAAATGCTGAGTTGATACTAGTACTGAACAATTCACATTCCCAACAAGAGCCTGTCTGGATAGTTCATTTTTCTTAACTGAAGTGATTTTTTTACTGTAACACAAACATGCGCTGTTGCAGTTTTTTCTCACAATTAAAACAAAACAAAAGCTTATTGACAACAGAAATGAAGATAAACAAGGGGAAGAAACATTTTTATTAAAACACAGGATCAAAGAATTTTTGAAACACAGTAGAAATGATCCACACACTCTTTATAAATTGAACTGAAACAACAGATGCCTATCTGAATCAGTACACTTTCATATAGCTTATAAACATTGTTGTAATTCTATGGACATCTAGTGCTCAGCCTTAAGCAAGACCCATTTCAATTCATTCCCAAAAGATAGAGAGAAAGAGAGACTCTTTTCTTAATAATTTGATGGGTTTGAAGTGATTACAATTTCAACTCATATTCCAGAATTGTAGATAATTTTTCTTTAATCATTATTACGGAAGTCCTGACTTAATTTTCTTCCAATGCTACACTATCCCCAGTGCAGTTTCCTTATTTTTAAACTTCAAAAACTTCACTTCCTCTTCACTGGCCATATCTCCAACACTCTGGTGTAGGACTAATAAGTAACTTCTTATTCAAAGAAAGCTTTCAACTCATTTTCTTAGGAATGCAACTTATCACATGTTAGTCTATCTAAAGATTTCTCTGCACTTCGAAGCTTGGTGCGTGCTGCTCTCTCGAATGACACCCAGCAGTAACAGAATGAATCTGGAAAGGCTTCCCACTAAGACTTCTGGCTAAATCTCAGAAATCCTGGGAACTCTTTCTTGGTACCGTGGTTGTGGTGGGATTGTTTAAAGGTAATCGATTGTGCCAAACAAAGACTATCCATTTGTTTTACTTAGATTTTGAGAAGCCTAATGTTTGCAGTAAACAATATTAAAATACAAATTATATATATATTATATATATATAATATATATAATATCACAGTTTCAACCCAATATTGTAAATCAAATATAGTTTGGTCCTTATTCAACCTGAATGAGCTTCTTCCCCTTTATTAGCTGAGTGGTTTGAAATCTATTATAACGTTGAATACTGACCTGATATAAAAGTTGTTGCCTAGCAACTATAGTTGACTTAAAGTAATTAAACTACTGCAGAATTTAATCTCCTTTCTGTTTAATTATTTGTGCATTGGTTAACCCAGTCCACATTATTTCAATGCAGTCTTTCATCCTTTACAATGATAAATGAGTTTAAAGTTTATCTTAAAATAGCTTAAGAAGTTAATGCAGACATGCTGACCAGTTGGAAAAAAAAATCTTATATAGGAGACTAACCTCCATACACGGCTTTAAAAAGTCTGCAATTATGCTTTGCCATTTAATTGCACCAATTTGCGAAACACAATGAAATTTAATTAATTAATGCCAATCAAATACTAAGCCATAGATACAATTAATGATCATCTACTGTCTTCTATAAAAAGGATATTTTCCAGAAATAGGCAAATCTTTTTTTCAGGTAGGGAGGAACTATCCACAAAAAGTATTCTAAGCAGCACGTCTGAGGGATAAGGTGTTGAGGAAGGAATTTTTAAAATGCTGAATCGCCATAGATGTTTTTCCAGGTTGCCCATATTAATTATTTGGTCCAGTCAAAATTATACGCCATTACTGAGAACTATGTATGACAGAATACAATACTTCAGATGCTCCTTGTACTATAGATGGAGAAAAATTAAGGGAAAAGGAGAAATCGAACATTAACTAGAGAATTGTGAAAAACAGACATATAACAAGAGTACTGAGGTATTAAAAAAACAGTTGGTGCAGATCAATAAACATTAACATGTAGAAAAGATAATTATCAGTACACATATACCTGTATATACAAAATCAGAGCCAGACATTTGAATATTTGTTTGTGTAACATGAAAATAGATATGTTTAACCAAACACCTAATCAAAACTGTGAAACGAATAAAAAGGTAATGGAGCTGAAGCTATTTAGAGAAATAAATAATTTTTTTTAAAGGAAAACACAAAAATCAGAAAAGTTCCTTTCAAAGAAAGTATTTATAACTTCTGCTAAGCCGAGTAACTTGCAAATTTGGATGGAAATCTGTGACACCAAGGGAGGGAAATGACTCATTTGAAATCGCTACAGATCACCAGGGCAAATAGAAGAAATTAATCTGGAATTATTTGAACCAAATGATTACAGCACCAGGGAGAAGGAATAAATCAAATTGCATAAGAGCAGCTTTTTAAAACATTACGGATCAAATGTTAAAGGTTTGGATGGTGAATAATTTGTAAAATGTGTTCAAGAAAATTTTCTACATCAACATGTAAATGTTCCTACTCGAAAAGGAACAAAACTTGACCTTTTCCTGGATAACAAGACAGGGCAAGTGACTGAAATGAAATTAGGGAACACATTGGGTCTAGAGATCATAATTCTATTTGTCTTAAAATAGTTGTGGAAAAGGATAAGCCTTCCATAAAATTAAATTTTTTAATTGGAGTAAAGCAAATTTCAATGATATGAGACTAGAACTTTCAAACATTAATTCGAATAGACTGTTCATCAATAAAGGAACATCTGATAAGTGGGAGGCTTTCAAAAGTGTGATATTGAGAGTTCAGAGTCATTATCTTCTTATTAAAGTGAAAGATAAGGCTGGTAGGATTAGAGAACAGTGGATGAAAAAATGATATTGAGGTTTTAGTCAAGGGTAAAAGAAAAGAATGGTGTATTATACATAGACAACTGGGTTCAAATGAATCTCTTGAACAGTGTGAAGAGTGTAAGGGCATTCTTAAGAGGGACATCAGGAAGGCAAAGAGAGGATATGAGATAGCCTTGGCAAATAAGGTTAAGGATAATTAAAAGCAAGACAGCAACTAGAAAGAGACAGAAACAGAAATAGAAATTTCTGGTGAGGCTCAGCAGGCCTGGTAGCATCTGTGGAGAGAAATCAGAGTTAACGTTGCAGGTTCATTGACCCTTCCTCAGAACTTGTTTTTGTTTCTGATTTCCAACATCTGCAGTTCTTTTGATTTTTAACTAGAAAGAGAGTAGGGCCTCTTAAAGATCAAATAGATCACCTTTGTGTTGAATCTCAGGAGATGGGAGAGATATGAAGTGAATATTTCTTGCCAGATTTTACTGTGGAGAAAGAACTGGAGGCTAGAGAACTCAGGGAAATAAATATTGATGTTTTGAAAACAGTTCACATTACAGAAGAGAAAGTGCTGGAGGTCTTAGAAAATATAAAGGTGGATAAATCTACGGGACTTAATCTAGTGTATCCCAGGATTTTGTGGGAAGTTAGGAAGGAAATTGTAGGGCCTCTTACAGAAATATTTGTATCATCTTTAACCACAGGTGAGGTGCCAAATGACTGGAGACTGGCTAATATTGTACCTTTGTTTAAGAAGAAATGTAAGTAGAAGCTTGGGAACTATAGCCCTGGTGGTGGATAAGTTTTTTGGAAGTGATTCTGAAAAACAGGATTCATATGCATTTGGAGAGGCAAGAATTAATTAGGGATAGTCAGCATGTTTTTGTGCAAGGAAAATCATGTCTCAGAAGTTTTTTGAGGATGAGGGCAGAGTGGTAGACATTGTTTACGTGGACATTAGTAAAGCGTTTGACAAGATTTCGCATGGTAGACTAATTAGGAAAGTAAAAACGACATGAGGAGCAAATGTTTTACAGGCAGAGTGGTTCTTGTGTGGAATGAACTTCCAGAGAAATTGGTGGATGCAGGTACAGTTACAACATTTAAAAGAAATTTTTAATAAGTTCGTGAATAAGCAATGTTTGGAGGGCTATGGGCCAGGTGCAGGCAGGTGGGACTAGTTTAGTTTGGGATTACAGTTGGCATGAACTGGTTGAACTGAAGGGTCTGTTTCCATTCAGTATACATCTATGACTTTAAATGGCCAAAGATTTTTATTGAATTGAATGATTTTTATAAATTGATTACTGAATTTCCATTGGTAGCTTAGTATGTTGTGAGTCTTCAGTGTGCTGGCCCTGCTCAATTTTATAGAGATAGATAATTTACAGAATGTAGATGAATGCTCAGCTGAAATTGACAGCTCAAGAGGTAAAGTAGCAAATTGCCTGTAAGTAGCCTTTCTGTAGTCCTAAAATGCAAAGCATTAAATTTAAGTTACAATTTGATTGAGTTTTCCTTGTCTTGTCAG
Source organism: Rhincodon typus (assembly GCF_021869965.1). Lineage (NCBI taxonomy): Eukaryota > Metazoa > Chordata > Chondrichthyes > Orectolobiformes > Rhincodontidae > Rhincodon > Rhincodon typus. The sequence continues at coordinate 47,366,660 of NC_063336.1, forward strand.
TATACCTACAAGCTCTCTTTCTTCAATGCAAAAACTCCAATACTTTGAAACTTTGCATCGGAATAACTTGACCTAAGGCTTATCCTAACAAGTTGCTGATATCTGTAACATGTTCCCAGGAAGCTTGTTATGTCTCCTGGTCAGTGCACCATTAAGAGACATGCTCATGATACCATCACTAAATCATGGCAAGTGACCTGAGGATGTACAGGTCTCAGTCTCCTTCTTACACCAGGATCATTTTAGCATGACATGCTATTGAAAGCGTGTTGCTCAGTTGTAATTATTAGCTTAATATGAGCCCAGATACTTAGATGTCTGAGAAATGCAATGTTTGTATATAGTAGGCGGGCTCATAGTTTCTGTAATACCATAATATCCACATTCGTTTTCTTATGTTACTTATGTACTCTTGTCTATAACGTAAGTATTGTGCCTCAGGTGATATACCCAGCTGCAGGCAAAATCACAAATTTGGACAGTTGCATAGTGAGCTAAAAGCCTTCAGGATACTCCTTGAAGGAGACGGAGGGGAATGGAAAAGTGAGTGAAAAAAATCAGTCGAGAAACAAGCAAGGGTTCAATCGCAGATTATGGCAGCAGGTGAACACCTGCTCCTGCTGGTTCCACACTGGGAATGTTTTTGTTTTAAACTTATATTTCTGGTAATGCATTTTTTTTGTCAAAAACCAGCCAAGAGTTTTATATTTTCTTTAAAACTGCTCTGTTATTGTGAGATTGCCACTAATTAGAAACTGTATGGGCTGTCCAAATGAAAACATTATATCGAGGTGATATCAGTCTTCTCTAGCCTGGCTCTATTAAACATACAGTTTCCTACAGATCAGAGAAATCCTAGCATAATTTCAGTACTTTTTGTTTGGTCAGAATTTTTAATAATAACATCAATTTTAAAATTTCTAGAGTGGGACTTAAATCCAAAACCTTCAGACTTAGAGGTGAGAACGCTGCTGACTAGCATGAATTATACCATACAGTCACTTCAGGACTGGTCAGTACTGATGAAGGGTCTAGACCCAAAACATCGACTTTCCTCCTCCTCTGATGCTGCCTGACCTGCTGTAATCCTCCAGTTCCACACTATATTGTCTTTGATTCCAGCATCTGCAGTTCTTGCTATCTCCGAGTGACTTATAACCCTACAGCGAAGCCTCTTCCAAGGATGTTCACTTTGAAGAAGTTGTCCTCCTCCCTCCAGAAAGACCTCAGTGGATCTCTCTCCAACTGCAATCCACTGGTGATCTTCTCCACCCTGAAGCTCTTCGATCACATACTGAAACAAACCCGGTACTGCCGCCACATCTCCTTTCTCATTACCTGCCTACGCAATCGGCTCACCCCCAGTGGACTGCAAACAACATTCAGACCATGCCACCCAGTCGTGGTGAAGGGTCTAGGCTCAAAACGTTGACATTCCTGCTCCTCTGATGCTGCCTGATGTGTTGTATTCCTCCAGCTCCACACTGTATTGACCATACAATCAGGCTTCCCATCACCTGGTCAGGTGCTGATGGTACTTGGCATGTGTTGGTCTGTCTCAAAAGAGAAAGAGTCATGATTGTGGATAAGTGTATTGACAGGCGTGTTTGCAAGGTCTCACTTGGTTGAAGAGCTATGAGATAGGTTTTAGATACAAATATTGTGCATGACGTCTGCAAGTGTGAAGTTGTGTGTGAATGTTTTTGTTTAGGAAGATGGTCGTTGCAGAGGTCTTGTTGCCAGGCAGTAGTGCACTTATTGAAACAATACTTGTGTGATAAAATCTTACCTTGACCACTCATGACAAATTGTTAAATTTCTTGTAGTACTGCGGCAATACCCTATACGTTGTGACTTCCTCCTCCATCACTCACCATAATGGGTGCCTCCTGTACACCCCTGGATAGAGAAGTGTCATCATCCTTGACCTACAACACCTGGCCATCCAGTGCCTCATATTAGATTCTATGCACCCTGACCATTGGCCTTTGGGGATTCCTGAAATGTCAACTGTGTTTCATGCAGCACTTCCACACTTTCAGTGCAAATATTCGGGTGAAGACTACATTCACAGCACCATGAATTTTTCTCCTAATCAGCTTTGTTTCAGTAGTGCTTTCACGTACATCTGAATCATTAATTAACCCGAAAGTTGTAGACTAAAATCAGAGTTTCAAACATGATTCCTCATTAGTACAGCCTCCGCTTTGTATCTGGCTTCACCTTTCCTCCCTACATAACCCCGTATACTGACATATAATGAAATAAATTTTCAATTTAAGCAACTACAATTGATTCTCTTCAAGTGGATGCCATCAGGTACATTAACAGGACAATTAAATTCATCACAAGAATGTTTGAGATAAAACATTCCTGGAATAAGAAGAAAAAAATTATTATAACAGATATGCAGATAATCCACAATTTCTGGAATAATGCAACATACACATTTCTACATAATTAACCATTATGTTTTGAATTTATTGGCAGCTTATATCCCCAATATTGACATTTGGAATTTAAATAAAAAATTTAGATTTAATAATCTAAATTATTTTAGATGTCAGTAGATTTTCCATCAGGCAATTAAGTAATCAAATGAAATAATAAAAAAAATGGTGCTGTATGTCCAGCGAAAACTATTGAAAGAATGTCACTTTAGTTTGAAAGTGGCACATAAACAAACGTAATGGCTATACTACAGTCTTCAACAAGACCTGCTCTGAGGTAAAAGGAACATGAAATGCTCTCTTGTGTTTTAATCAGCTCTGACTTTTATTCTATTGTGAAAGCCCTTGTGGACTGCATGGTAATAATTAGGAAAAATGTAATCAGGGAAATGCTTGGCAGCCAGAAGATTTTGAAAAGCTAATTGAAAATCTAAATTTTTCTTTGTTTTGGAGTTGGGAGCTCTGTCATTTACATGCCAAGATAATTTATCTGTCCACTTGTGTCAGATTGATGTTAGTTGATGAAAACTAAAGCAAAATATTTTAGCTTTTGCTGCAAATTGATCTAAGTGACTGGAACTGTTTCTTTTTTGCATCCTCCTTGTTCACAGCTAGCAGAGAACACTTCACCTACAGTTTCCAAAATAGTCATATTTTTGAATAGGCTTTTTTTGGCTACTTCCCTCAAAGCCTGCTATGTAAAAGGCACAGAAGATTCCAGGTTTGGTTCCTCCTTGACGTTTGGCAAGCTGACCTCAGCAAGGGCAACAGATGAGGAATGCCAATTGATCTCACTATCCTGAGGGTAAGGGGGAAGGGTAACTTCAACCTGGATCTCTATTACTCATTGCTATCCAATCAACGTTATTATCAAGTGTATTTATTTTAAACAACCTGTTCAGACATGTTGTGACACACACCCGGGACAGGTAGGACTTGAGCCTAGGCCTCCTACCTCAGAGGTAGGGATGTTACCACTACACTACAAGAGCCCTACAGCTGGTTCCACATTTCCACTGAGCTGATTCCCAGCAGCTGTTGAACTCTAGGCACCTCGCAAATAATTGGAAACTGCGAGTAAGCTTCTGTGATCCAACTTATCTTTTTTAATAGGAAAAGGGTAGGGAAGGAGGGTATGGGTCTCCAGGATCCATTTCCTGCCCACTCCTCAGGAAAATGGTGAAAGGCAGAGGTGGGTTTCCCAGCTGCACTCCTGTAGGGCTAATTTTGTTTTCCATCCTGCCACTGTTTTATCCTAATTGAAGATGGGAAGAGTCCAGTCACTGCTATTCCCTGTTGACATTTCTTGCAATAAAATAAAGACTTATACTTATGAAATGTTTTTAATGAGCACAGAGAATCCCAAAGCACTTTACAGCTAATCAACTATTTTGATGTAGTGTTGGGTGGAAGCACAACATCCAATTTGAGCACAGCAAGGCCCCACAAACAGTGAAGTGATAGTGACCAGCTAAGTGGGCCTTATTGATGAAAAAGATTGTTTGGGAAAATAGGAAAAATGAGTCCAACTCTTCTTCGAATTGGACCGCACAATCTTTTAATTGAACTTATAGGGCAGCTGGACTTCTGTTTAATGCTTCATTTGAAAATGATAACTAGGATTCTGCTGGGTTTCTTGCCTTGCAGTTACAGGGCAAGCAGGGAACTCTCGTGAGCTATGGCAGAGAGATCCAATGGAATCGAGTTTTTGTCAGGCACTTAAGTGGCCACTGATGGCCCTTCCAAGTGATTGAGGACCCCAGCCACAGATGTCCCATCTGCTGAGAGCTGCTGGCCGATCAGAAGTCAGCCACCATCCATTGCTTCCCATGGAAGTGGGATCCAGAATCATCATGGAAACGGAGACCAAAGTGTGAGGAAAGCTGGCCAGTTGTGGGTTGGGAGATGGTGCGGGGCATGGTGGTTGTTAGCTTCTAGTGTCGCATTTTCCCTTTGTGGGGTCCCCAGGTGCAGAATATTTAAATACAAGGGGATCCCATCCCTACCAGGAATGGCACTGGCAAAACCAACAGGGATTAAGAGAGACCATGATACTTATGCTTCGTCCGTTTAATTCCTGGGCCACCCCTAAATAACCAACTGAAGAGTTAATGAGGTCAATTGATATTCTACAGGCAGCAAGACTGACGAGTGGCCCCACCCATGATTAAGTTGGCCCAGCCACCACATCCTTCCCATGATGAACAAAACAAAATCCAGGCCAGGACTCCTGAATTATTGTAGTGGAGGGTCAGTCTAGAATTTGTGCTCAAAGGCTAGAGTGGGATTTGAATCTCACAATTTATTGAACCGGAGATGAGAGTGCTGCAAGTGAGCCATTACCTTCCCTTGGCAGAGGCCTATAGGAGCTGGACCATGTGTACGACATTCTTCACTTCAGTGCTGGTGGAAGTCAATTCCAATCTATAATTAGCAGCTGGTTTAACAGAAAGGCCCCAAACATCTTTGCAAATTCTTTCACTATTATTTCCTTCTTCCTCTCTCAGCTTATTTGCATAAAGCAATTGTTCATTTTTGATAACTTCAAACTCCACCTTAATTGTTTTTTAATCCTATTGCACAGAACATTTTTGCCCTGCGGTCCTTACTGAAACTCATCTTTCACATCCCATTCAAAACAATCAAGCCATGTTCAGATTGAACATAGTTAAAAGACTGGACCCAATATTATAGTTCAGCAGTTAGAAATCCTAGTCTGTGAGAGCTGGCCACATCCCATCCAGGCTGCTTCTTTCCTTCCAACATTAAAAAAAATCCAAGGCCTCACAAGCTGCTTATCTTCTCAGAGACTGCTCTGCATCTGTCCCTCATTCTCTCTCTAAAAGAAACCAGGACAAAGCACACCTATTAAAGCCATAGGATCACCACAGTGCTGCACATGTATTTACTAAATATAAATTTGTTGTGGTTCCTCATAAAGAAAGGGAGAAGGCAAAATAGATAAAAAAAAACACAATCACATTGTCGAGAAGGTTCTGAAGAAGGGTCTAGGCCTAAACGTCAGCTTTCCTGCTACTCTGATGCTGCTTGGCTTGCTGCGTTCATCCAGCTCTACACCGTGTTATCTCACATTGTCGAGAAACTGAGTTGCAGTGCCAAAACAAATTTTTCAGGAATCATGAATTAAACTCATGCCAAATAACTTGATTAACATTTTAGTTATCTACTGCTTCTCCATCCATCCATACATACATCTATCTGTCTATATTATTTTGTTGTATAAATAGATCCTAAATGAGTTTGGATAATCTCAATCAAAGTCCCAATAGATGTAAAGACTCAAAACTGGCTCTCATAGAATTGAAATCCAATCTAATCTGATTGTCCACTCTGTACAATTTGAAGCTCAATATTTTGATTTTTTTAAAAATTGCTAGTTATAATGAACTATTACTCAGAATGTACATCCAATTCTAATTGGAGTAAATTTTGGGCTTTAACCTTGGACATAATAATATGGTGAAGACAAAGCAAAATTTTTTTATAATATTTAATTCGATAATATAAATAGTAAGACAGGGTTAAGTAGTTCTGTCTCATTGCTTACCTTCCTGATAATCAATACAAAACAATTATCTTAAACTACACTGGGTTTTCAGTTTTCAACAAGGAATAGGGATGTTTGGAATGCTAAAAGTCAACAGTTTATTAGCATTTCTATTCATATATCTGTTTACCATGTAGTAAATATATTTGCCAATTTATGGCCTATCCCAAAATCCTGTTCCCTTCTCAAGCTGAGAAGGCATTTATATTGAATTTTGGTGGAAATGAGAGGAAACCCTGGAGAAATGGCTGCTTATACCATTTCTTTGGTGCTTCTGCTAAAGTTACAGTCGGACATCAGAGGAACCTTGATTGAATTGAATGAAAGATTTCAGTTATCTTACAGGATGTTCTGAAAACAAGAGATTTCTGTTTGATCTCACAACAAATAACGTTGACACTGAGCAGGTAAAGATCCATTTCAGCTCACCTTGGAATGATCAGAGATGCTGAATAGACTATCTTGACTGACTTTCTGACCTCATGTAATGGTGAAGCAGATAAGATTATTGCGCCCTAAAGAAGATATAGAGAGCCAACTGAGGTAAGGAAAACATTCATTTTATTTAAGAAACATGTTTCCATCATAGAATCCCTACTGTGTGGAAGCAGGGCTTTCAGCCCATAGTGACCCTCTGAACAGCTTTGACCCAAACATACCATACATTTCCCAAGGCTAACCTAGCGAGACACTATGGGCAATTTAATATGGCCAATCCACCTAACTTGTACATCTTTGGACTGTGAGAGGAAATCCACATAGTCATGGCAAGAATGTGTAAACTCCACACAGAGCAGTCATCTGAGGGTGGAATTGAACTTGTGTCCCCAGTGCTGAGGCGGCAGTGCTATCCACTGAGCCACTGTGACACCTTTCTCCCTGTGCCTGTGTTAATGTCTTCTGGGTACCCTGGTTTCCTCCTACAGTCCAAGGATGAGCAGGTTAGATGGATTGGCTATGCTTAAAAAACTGTCGGTAGTGTTAGTGTAGGCGAGGTGGATTAGCCATGGTTAATAGCGGGTAGGGTGAAGGCGTGGGTCTGGGTGAGATGCTCATCAGAGGGTCAGTATGGACTTGTTGAGCCAAATGACCTCCTTTGACGTGATGTGCCACCATGCTGCCAGGACCAGGATCATCATCAGGAAGTCGTACAAAATCACATAATCTTACTCTCTCTTGCAGCTTTGTGGCAAAATGAAGCCACGATAACATGTCTCTTAAATAAAGTGAATGTTTTCCTTACCTTAATTGGCTAAGTATATTTTCTTTACAATATTTCCATGGTGTCTTTTGTCTTATTAGCATCTCATACAATCAGACCTAACCCCTCCACAATATTACCCACATAGTGGAAAGAGAGACTTACAGGAGCAGAATGTTCTGACCATTTTAAATGATCACACATCAGAATTTCTGATATGTAGTTCTGTTGGATGAGCCCTGCTAGCAGCAGCTAACAAATAAACTAGATTAAAATTGGCTCACTTCTCATATTTACAATGGGGAGGCAAGGATCCAGTTGAACATACCCCAGCCCTGGTGACCTGGTTAGTAAAAGAATATAATCTCTTGTTACCACATGCAATTAGCAAAATGGAGAAATAACAATTGTCTGAAAGGCAAGATTAATACAGCCTGTTTCAAACATTAGTGTGGTGATTAATGTAGTCTATTGATGGTGGCATAGAAAGCTAGCTTTCCCTGACTGTCCACTGTTACTCAGTGGACTCAGGGTGATGTAAACAGCATATTCAAGCATGTTCCCTTGGCATCACCCAATTTTCCATCCAACACGTAGTGGGAAGTCAGAAATGAGGTGCTGACCAGGGGAAACTCCAGAAGCATATTACTTGTGTGCTAAGTAACAGAAGGAACACATATCAACAGAACCAAATGATTCCAGAATGAGTGGATCAAATCAGTTCTGTAACATCCAATTGTGATTGTTGGAGGACAATTAAATAACTGAAGGGAAGAGCCACTGTGAACGTTCTCAGCGTCCATGATGGTGGAATCCAGGGTGAGTACAAAAGCAACTGTCATTTGCCAGAATAGTGAAGTAGAAGATCCTTCTCATTTGCCAATCTTCTGCATTTCCAGTCTTAAGATACATGTGTCAGAATTTTAAAGTGATTATGCAAAATAACAAACACTAGGGTTGTCATAAAAGTTTAAAAAATTATGAAAGTACATAAAGTCCCTAATTTACCTATAGACTTGAGTGAATAGAAAATACCAACCAAGTCTTTGTTCTTAACAAGGACTACTACTCATGACAACTAAATAGATTCTAACCTCCTTACACACACACACACACACACACGCACACACATGCACACAGAGGCTTCGAGTATCCTACTGAAGAAAGAGAAAGAGAGAAAGATACATATATGTAGTCAGAACACTTTTTACTGTGCAGTTCACATGTACAATTTGTTCAGCTAATCACAAACCAGAAAGTTGTCATCAGGTTGATATCTTTTGACATTACAGCTAGTCACAACTGCCCAAACCAATCAGTTACTTTTTTGCCAACTGAATCTCACTTTGTACACACACCTCTGTACTGTTCCATCTATTCACACAGTCCCCCACAGCTCGCTGAGCAACAGTGTGACACAATCTATAAGATGATGCGAGGCATAGATAGAGTGGATAGCCAGAGACTTTTTCCCAGGGCGGCAACGACTATTCCGAGGGGGCATAATTTTAAGGTGATTGGAAGAAGGTATAGGGGAGATGTCAGAGGTAGGTTCTTTACACAGAGAGTGGTGGGCTTGTAGAATGCACTGCCGGCAGTGGTAGTGGAGCCAGATACTTTAGAGACTTTTAAGCGTCTCTTGGATAGGCACATGGATGACAGTAAAATGTAAGGTATGCAGGGTAGTTTGATCTTAGTAGGATAACAAGTCAGCACAACATCATGGGCCGAAGGGCCTATACTGTTGTGCTGTACTGTTCTATGTTCTTTAACCCTTCAGTCTTTTGTTGTAAAACAGCCCTTTGCCCAATTCATTCCACAGTGAAAAATAAAGTAATATAAAATAATGCAGTTTTTACTTGGTGCCCACATCATAGAAACCAGACTTCAACCAATTTGCAGCACCCCTCATGATATAAAAAAAAGCTGGGCATAGTCTGTGCAGTAAAGGTAAATTTGCCTCCTGACCTCTTGATTTGTAATGGCTGAAACAAGCTTTGTTTGTGGCAAATCATTGTTATACAGCTACAACAACAAAAATATTGAAAATTGTCCAGTTGCACTTATCTACAACTCCAATGCAATCAACTGCTGCTGCTGTAGACTGGATCAAACCTCATCAAAATATATCAAGAAGATAGTCTAGACCCTAACTTTTTCTTATTTTCAAGGTGAGTGTAAGGCAATATGTTCTGGATGCAAATCAATTGGTCAAACTTTATTCATTGCATTTATTCATAATTAAATACAGTCAAAATATAAAAAAAAGAAAAGAACAGTTTTAGTGTAACTCTATCAAAATGCTTAACAAAATAATGTATATTAACTACCACTAATTAACTGTTTCAATACAGTAACATCCCATAAACACACTCTTGGCAAAGACAAATTGAGTAATACAGATTGTCTCACATGCAATTCCAGCAGCAGGAAGAGAACCCCAGCTTTTAGCTGTAACACAGAGAGGAATAAGAGCTTCTACATACAGCTCCTAGCCCCCAGTAACTGCTGAAAGCTAAAAGAAAAAAAATCCTGGATCTATGGGAGCTGGACCCCACCCATTCAGACTGCTCCTATTGTTTAACCTTTTTAAAAAAAAACCAAGGCCTGCAAGCTGTTTTATTGACGTTGGAGCAGACTGCTTGTCATCTCTGACTCAACCTTGCTTCATAAAAAAACAGGACAACATACACCTCTTAAAGCCATAGCTTCATCTTACTGCTCCCTCAGGTCACTCCTGTTCATCAAAAAACTGAAGGAAGGTGTTGTCAACAAGGACATCAAACAGCACTTATCACCAATAACTTGCTCAGAACAGCTCAGACTGGGTTTGACCAAGATCCAACTTCATTACAGCATGGACTCAAAAAGCAAAATTCCAGAGCTTGGTTAAAAATGACAACCTAATGTTGCAACAGCATTCAAAAAGTGCAGCATTTAAGAATTCCTGTCAAATTGTATGTGGGAATAAGGGGAAATGCTCCTTATTGTATAGAGTGATACCTAGCACAAAGGAAGGAGGTCTGGCTATTGGAAGTCAGTCAGCCATCTCAGCGTCAGCACTGCAGAAGTTTGTTTTTTATAATTTTTTAAACGTATTTTTGTAATGAACCTGTTCAGAATGGAGCAGGTGGGACTTGAACCCAGTCTTCCCAGTCCAGGATTATGGACACTACTACTACACTCCAAGAGGACCCTTCCAGAACAGTTACTTACAGTAAAACATTGTGAGCTTGATATGATTTGAGCAAGCAACATAGGGTTCAAAGTGCAACATCTTCAGCTGCTTCATAAGTTACGCTCCCTCCAGGTCAGAAAGCATTTTCCAAACCTGTACGACTCTCCAGGATGAAGAGCAGCAGTTTCATGGATGTCCCACCACCTGGGGGCTCTTGTACAAGTTATGCACCATCTTGAGTATAGTCATTATGTCTTTGTCAGTGGATTAAAATCCAACAACAAAACTGTTAGCATATCATCTTCATACAACCAGCAGAAGTTTAAGAATTTGTCTTACCATCACTTTCCCAAGGGAAAATAGGTTGGACAATAAATGCTGGGCTTGCCAGCAATTCCTGTTATCTGTGAATGAAAAGAGTAATCACTTTTGGTGTTTCAAAGCATGTCAATGTACTGTCTGCAATACAATCAGCTCAGTTTTTAAAAAATGAATAAACAGACAAGCCTGCATTTTCAATGCAGATCTTTCCAATGTTTTGCCTATAATTTGGTGCACACACGAAACTGCATAACTTAACTTTGTATATCATTCAATCTTCCACTGAAAAGGATTAGAAAAATAGTAGAAATTCCAGGCATAAATCTTCAAAAATTTTCAGATTTTAGAAATCTAAGAGTTGGGTTAAGGTCACTAAAATGTCACTGGCTAATCACAATATTCTTTACAACATGCAGCTTCCATAAGCATTTGTTAACACTTCAGAATGATAAAAGAGAATTTTCATATCATACTTGCATGACATATTAATGATAAGCTACAATGGAAAACCATGGTTTGTGTAATGCAATAGTATGAGCAGCAGTAAATGTTGCTGTTGTACCAACACAGTTGTCATTAAGGCTATCTTGGTTTGATTCGAAAGCATTAATTGTTCCCAGGCCTTTTTAGGACCTTGTCACATCATGCACATTTAATTGACTGATTTCTACATAATAAAGATGTCAGTGGTGTAGTAGTCAGTGAATACTATCAACTTCAAGGCTCCTAGCAACTCTGGAACAATTGCAAATCAAGTATGTAACTTACTCTCTGATTCTGACATAAACTATTGAGAGCTCTTCTGTTGTACTGAAACGTCCCCAGGCACAAAACTCCAGATTAAATTAGACATTCTTTCCCTTACCAGTTACTTTGATCAAGTGGAATTTTGATGCATCTTAATGCTTTTTGTGTTTTGTTATGCAATTGCTTTAAAACACTGGCTGCTGACAAACCAATTATCCTTAAAATTAGAACCAGAAAACTGTTGGTGACAGCAGAATCTGTTTAACCTTATTTCAACTGGACCCTAACACAGCATATTAACAAAACGATAGATTGTGACACAAAGTAATTAGTGATTTATTGGACTGCCCTTTCCCCTCCTTCCTCTTCTCCAGGTAGCATCCTTGATTGTTTGAGCATTGCTGAACCATTGCTTGTGCTGTGCTTGGCTATGGGACAGGGAGAGGAAGCAGGCATGGAATCTACCTCAGCTGGAATGAGAATTTAATCCTGCACTGTTGCAGTTATTTTGAACCATATGCTAGCTGTGTGACTAACTGAGCTGTCAACTGTTCTCCCCACTACCCCGTCAAACCCAACCCCCGGCCCCCCCCCAACTCCTTTGTTTTTAAATAAATAGTCTCCAAACTGTACGGGTGTAATAATGACCATTTTTAACTTACTGGCATCTCCGGGAACAAATACAAAGTAACATTTTGTACACTTAAATTGCTCTCTGAATTTCAATTTCCTATGATCTGCTATCTGTTCCTCCTATCTTGATATTTTTAACAGCAGCTCTGATTGTAAGCATGAGTCCTTGGTGTCACGTTTTCTGCTTCACAGTTTGACAATCAGAATAAATAGTGAACAAGAAATGGAATGGAAAGACTGAGACTTTCTCCACTGGAGCATAAGAGGTTGAGAGGTAACCTTACTGAGGTTTATAAAATCATGAGGGGCATTGATAAGGCAAATGACAAGGGTCTTTGCCCGAGGGTGGGGGAGTTCTTTTTTAAGGCTTTTAGTTTTTTTAAAGGTGAGAGGAAGAAGATTTAAAAAGGGCATGAGGGGCAACTTCTTTACACATACAGCGCCGCCTCGTGCTCCCACAAGGAGCTCGAACAGTTCATCCACTTCACTAACACCTTCCACCCCAACCTTAAGTTTACCTGGACCATCTCTAACACCTCTCTCCCCTTCCTGGACCTCTCTGTCTCCATATCGGGCAACCACCTAGAAACCGATATTCATTTCAAGCCCACCGACTCCCACAGCTACCTAGAATACTCCTCCTCCCACCCACCTTCCTGCAAAAATGCTATCCCCTATTCCCAATTCCTTCGCCTCCGCCGCATCTACTCCCAGGATGAGGCATTCCACTCCCGTACATCTCAGTTGTCCTCGTTTTTCAAGGACCGTAACTTCCCCCCCTCAGTGGTCGAGAACACCCTCAACCGTGTCTCCCACATCTCCCGCACCTCATCCCTCACACCCCGTCCACGCAATAAGAACCAAAAAAGAATCCCCCTCGTCCTCACGTAACACCCCACCAACATCCGGATCCAACGCATCATCCTCCGACACTTCCGCCATCTGCAATCCAACCCCACCACCAAAGACATCTTTCCCTCCCCACCCTTATCTGCTTTCCGGAGGGACAACTCTCTCCGTGACTCCCTTGTCCGCTCCACACTCCCCTCCAGCTCCACCACACCCGGCACTTTTCCCTGCAACCGCAGGAAGTGCTATACCTGCCCCCATACCTCCTCCCTCACCCCCATCCCAGGCCCCAAGAAGACTTTCCACATCAAGCAGATGTTCACCTGCACATCTACCAATGTGGTATACTGCATCCGCTGTACCCGGTGTGGCTTCCTCTACATCGGGGAAACCAAGCGGAGACTCGGGGACCGCTTTGCAGAACACCTACGCTCGGTTCACAATAAACAACTGCACCTCCCAGTCGCAAACCATTTCAACTCCCCCTCCCATTCCTCAAACGACATGTCCATCCTGGGCCTCCTGCAGTGCCACAACGATGCCACCCGAAGGTTGCAGGAACAGCAACTCATATTCCGCTTGGGAACCCTGCAGCCCAATGGTATCAATGTGGATTTCACAAGTTTCAAAATCTCCCCTCCCCCCACCGCATCCCAAAACCAGTCCAGCTCGTCCCTGCCTCCCTAACCTGTTCTTCCTCCCACCTATCCCCTCCTCCCACCTCAAGCCGCACCTCCATCTCTTACCGACCAACCTCATCCCGCCCCCTTGACCTGTCCGTCCTCCCTGGACTGACCTATCCCCTTCCTAACTCCCCACCTACACTCACCTTTACTGGCCCCATCCCCGCCTCTTCGACCTGTTTGTTTCCTCTCCACCTATCCTCTCCTCTATCCATCTTCTATCCGCCTCCCACTCTCTCCCTATTTATTTCAGAACCCCCTTCCCCTCCCCCTTTTCTGATGAAGGGTCTAGGCCCGAAACGTCAGCCTCTCTGCTCCTGTGATGCTGCTTGGCCTGCTGTGTTCATCCAGCCCTGCACCTTGTTGTCTCGGATTCTCCAGCATCTGCAGTTCCTACTATCTCTGATTCAATTCTTTACACAGAGAGCGGTTTGTGTGTGGAGTGAAGTGCCAGAGAAAGAGATGGATGCAGGTACAGTTACAATGTTTAAAAGTCATTTGGATAAGTTCATGAATAGGAAAGGTTTGGAGGGATATAAGCCAAACACAAGCAGGTGGTACTAGTTTAGTTTGGGAACATGGTCAACATGGACTATTTGGACTGGAGTCTGTCTCCATGCTATATGACGCTATGACTCTATGACTAGTCATTTTGTTGATTTTCAAGTGATAATACTCAAATCATAGAGATGTACAGCACAGAAACATAATCTTTGGTCCAACTTGTCCATGCTGACCAGATATCCAAAATTAATTTAGCCCTATTTGCCAGCATTTGGCCCACATTCCTTTAAACGTTTTCTATTTATGTACCCATGCTGATGCCTTTTAAATGTTGTAATTGTACCAGCCTCCACCACTTCCTCTGGCAGTTCATTCTGTACATGCACCACCCTCTGTGTGAAAAGGTTGCTCCTCAGGTCCGTTTTAAATCTTCCCCCTCTCACCTTAAACATATGCCCACTAGTTTTGGACTCCAATACCCTGGGGCAATGACCTTGACTATTCACCCTATCCAGACCCCTCATGATTTTACAAACCTGTCAGCCTCCAACGCTCCAGGGAAAATAGCCCCAGCCTATTCAGCCTTTCCCTATAGCTCAACTCTTCCAACCCTGGCAATGTCCTTGTAAATCTTTTCTGAACCCTTTCAAGTTTCATAACATCTTTATACAGACTTTATGACTCTGAATGCTAGCACATGAAGTAAGGAATGTCATTGATGGAATGGTGTTGGAGGGCTACTGGCCTATCGGCAAACTGCCAGAGGCAATGTTATAAAGCGCCTTGTGTTGATTTTTCAATCAATATCTATTTGGATGCTATCCCACTCCTGTAAACCTAATTTTTTTGAGCTAATGAGGAGATAACAGTCACAGCTATGCATGAATGCAGCAAGAAAAAATTCAACTAATCGTGGGTGGACTCGCCACAAAAGTTGTACACCTAATTTTATTAATGAGTTGTATTCTACTGTAAGGAAACACACAAATGGAATAATGTGTTGAAGTGGGTGGAAATCATTGCAAAGAATGAGAATATTAACAGAGCGTAGAACTATAATCATGTAATCTGAGTGTGCAAGCTAAAGTGTGAAGCCTTCCAACCATATTTCGTATGCATTTGGCAGAGCATGCTGTAGGATATGCAACTGTAAGAGCTTTCCAAGTTTTAATGTAACAATTTTTGACAACATGAAAATGCATTCAAAAGCTGAAAACCCAGCGATCATGTCAGTGAGGATAATTTAAATATATTGCTCAAAACATCACCATAAATCTCCAGGAATATGACAGTTACTTGTTGCACCTAAGATGGTAACCATAAATTTACACTGTGTTTTAATCAGCATTACTGGGGATGTGGGGCAGCGGGTTCAATTCCAGGGAAGTTTAAAAACTAAAAAGAACCAAGAGTACAGTGTAGTGAAAAGGTGAATGATGAGGGAGCTGAAAATATGAGCAGAAGAGTACAGCAGAAATTAAAACCAGAATAAGTAAGAATGTTAAAAAGGCAAAGCTTAAGGCTCTTTGTCTGAATGCATTCAGTGGCTGTAAGATGATAGATGAGCTGACAGCACAAATAGAAGTAAATGATTATGACTTGGTAGCTATTACAGAGGCAAGTCTGACCAAGTGTAGAAACTCAATGTTCAAGGGTATTTGATGTTCCAGAAAAATGGATAAAATGGAAAAGGGGATGAGGTAGCATTGTACATAAGGGAAATTATTAGTGCATTGGTGGAATGGCAATGTAGTTGCAATAGGTTGGGTGGAAATAAGGAATAGAAAGGAAAGGAAGTCAGGGTGGCAGTCATCTCCAGGCTCCTAAAGAGTTGCCTCACTGTAGGACAGAGTATAAAACAAGAAATAACAGAGCTACGTAAGAAGGGCATTACAGTTGTCACAGGTGAGTTTAATCTGCATATTTACTGGATAAATCAGATGAGCAAAGGTAACATTCATATATCTCAGCCTTGGCCTCGGTAACCCCCTCTGTTACCTTTCCAACCTTTGTCATTCTGGCCCAGATTGTGGGAGGGTAGTTGAGGCTGGAACCTCATAACCTTTAAAAAAATACTTGGATAAACATTTGAGGTGTCATAACATTCAAGATTTATGGACCTAATGTGAACAAGTGGAATTAGACTAGGTAGTTGTGTATTTTTGGCAGTATAGACACAGAAGGGCCTCCTCTGTACTGCACGATTCTATGACTTAATGATTCTATGGAAGGTGAGTTTATGGAGTACATCAGGAATTGTTTCTTGCAAAACATTGCAGGATCTTCCCAGAAATAGGCTACCTTGGATATAGTATTGTGTAATGAGGTGGGATTAATATGAGAACTCATAGTTAAGGATCCTCCAGGGGGTGGCGATCACGACATTGCAACATTAAATTTCAAATTCAGTTTGAGGGACAGCATTTTAAGACTCAACCTAATGTCCTCAATTTCAGTAAGGGTGATTACAAAGGTTTGCAGCAAGAGTTTACTAAAGCAGTCTGGGAAAAATAGACTACGGGAAGATCAGTGGATGTACAGTGGCAGATATTCAGGCAGTTACTTTGCAACAGCTTGTCCCAAAGGCAAAAAGGTTCCATTCAAAAAGAAGGAGAAGGTAAAATAGATCATCCAATCAAAAGCTAAGGTATACAAAGTGGCTAAACTTGTGGTAGTCCAGAAGATTAGGAATTTTTAGCAACCAGCAATGGATGACTAAAATGCTAAGAAGGGTGAAAATTGAATAGGAAAATAAATTAGCAACAAATATAAAAGCAAAAAGAGCTGCTATGGGTATATGAAAAGAAAGAGAGAAATCAAAGTGAGTGTGGGACCCTTGGAGGATGTGACTAGGGAATTAATAATGGAGTACAGTTAAATGGCTAGTACTTTAAACTAATATTTGGCATTGGCCTTCATTGTGGATAATACAATAAGCAACCCAAAGATACCTGATAAGCAAGGTGCTAGTGGAGGGAACAATCTTGTGACAGTTTCTATCTCAAGAGGCAAATTATTTAACAAACTAATGGGACTGAAAACAGAGAGTGAACTGGACCTGCCAGGTTACACCCAAAAGTTTTAAAGGAAGTGAAGGCATTGGTCACTGAAATAAACTAAAATTCATTTGATTCCAGGTGGGTTCCAATAGATTGGGAACATAGCAATTCTGTTGAAGGAAGGAGCTAGACAGAAAGGAGGAAAATATAGGCTAATTAGCCTAACATTTGTTGTAGACAATTATGGAGTCATAGAGATGTACAGTATGGAAACAATCCCTTCAACTCAGCTCATCCATACTGACCAGATATCCTAAATTAATCTAGTCCCATCTCCCAGCGTTTGGCTCATATCCCTCTCAATCCTTCCTCTTCAAATACCCATCCAGATATCTTTTAAGTGTTGTAATTGTACTAGCCTCCACCACCTCCTCTGGCAGCTCATTCACAACACTTCTATGTGAAAAAGTTGTCCCTTTGATCCCTTTTAAATCTTTCCCCCCTCAACTAGTTTTGGACTCCCCTATCCTGGGAAAAGACCTTGACTATTCCTGCCCCATGCCCCTCATGATTTTATAAACATCCATAAGATCACCCCTCAGCCTCCAAGGCTTCAGGGAAAATAGTCCCAGCCTATTCAGCCTCTCCCTATTGCTCAAATCCTCCAACCCTGGCAATGTCCTCGTAATTCTTTTCTGAACCCTTTCAAGTTTCACAACATCCTTCCTATAGCAAGGAGACCAGAATTACATGCAGTACTCCAAAAACGGCCTAACCAATGTCCTGTACAGCTGCAACATGACCTCCCAACTCCTATACCTAATGCACTGACCAATAAAGGCAAGCATATTAAATGCCTTCTTGACTATCCTATCTACCTGTGACTCCACTTTCAAGGAACTATGAACCTCCACTGCAGGTTCTTTCTTTGTTCAGCAACATTCAGCAGGACTTTACCATTAAGTGTATAAGTCCTGCCCTGATTTGCCTTTCCAAAATGCAGCACCTCACATTTATTTAAATTAAACTCCATTTGCCTCAGCCCATCTGCCCATCTGATCAAGGTCCTGTTGTACTCTGAGGTAACCTTTCTAGCTGTCCACTTCACCATCAATTTCAGTGTCATTTGCAAACTTACTAACCATATCTCCTATGTTCACATCCAAATAATTTATATAAAAGACAAAAGCAGCAGACCCAACACCAGCCCTTGTGACGGACTGCTGGTCACAGGTCTCCAGTCTGAAAAGCAACATTCTACCACCACTCTTTGCCTTCTACCTTCGAGCTAATTTTGTATCCAAATGGTGAGCTTAGATTCCATTATTAAAGAAGAAATACACTTTTACAAAAGCTGAACACAGTCAGAGTCAACGTGGTGTGTGAAAGAGGAATCACGTTTAACAAATTTGTTAGAATTCTTTGAAGATATAACAAGCAGAGCTAATAAAGAGAAGCTGGTAAATTTAAATGTACTGGGATTTCCAGAGACATTCTATAAGATAACATGAAAGGTCATCGCACAAGATAGGAGCTCACCACACTGGGGTTGCGATATTAACCTGGATCAAGGATTGGCTAATAGAAGACAAAGAAACCAGAATAAAATGGTTTTTTTCAGGTTAGAAAGATGTAACTAGTGAGGTGCAATAACTGTCACTCCAAGGGTCTCATTCATTTACTCTGTATTTTACTGACTAAGCGTATTGGAGGTAAAGTGTAATGTGTCCAGATTTGCTGAGGATACAAACCTGTCTGCATTGGTCAGTGCATTGAGTATAGGATTTGAGATGTCATGTAGTGGCTGCAGAGAACATTGGTTAGGCCAATTTTGGAAAACTGCATTCAGTTCTAGTTTCCTTGCTATAGTAAAGATGTTGTGAAACTTGAAAGGGTTCAGAAAAGATTGACAAGGATGTTGCCAGGGTTGGAGGATTTAAGCTGTAGGAGAGGCTGAATGGGCTGGGGCTATTTTCCCATGAGCGTGAGAGGATGATGGGTGACCTTATAGAGAATGATAAAACCATGAGGGGCATGGATAGGGTGAATAGTCAAGATCTTTTCCCCAGGGGAGGGGAGTTCAAAACTAGAGAGCAAAAATTTTAGGTGAGAGGGGAAAGATTTATAAAAGGACCTAAGAGGCAACTTTTTCACACAGAGCATGGTGCATGTATGGAATGAGCTACCAGAGGAAGTGGTGGAAGCTCACATAATTACACTATTTAAAAGGCATCTGGATGGGGACTTGAAGAGGAAAGGTTGAGAGGGATATGGGACAAATGCTGGTAAATGGGACTAGATTAATTTAGAGTATCTTGCCAGCATGGACAATTTGGAACAAAAGATCTGTTTTCATGCTGCACAACTCTGTGACAAACAGAGGTGAGAGGGCTCATTCCTGTGAGGATATAGATAGGTTGAGTGACGGGCAAAAGCTTGGCAGATGGAGTTCAATGTAAGGAGGTGGGAGGTCATGCACTTTGGTAAAAATGATCAAAAGGCAGACTATTATAGAAGAGGACAGATAGATGTCAAAAAAAAAATGCAGCGCGGTGAGATCTAGGTATTCACGTGCATGAAACACAAAAGTTATCATGGGGGTGCAGCATGTCATTAAGAAGGCAAGTGGAGTTTTGTCTCCTGTTGCTGGTGGTTTGGTGTTTAGAAGCAGGGAAACATTGTCACAACTGTACAGGATGTTGGCGAAGGTGTGCCTGGAGTGCTGTGGACTGTCCTGGTCTCTGTATTTAAGAAAGTGTGTTTTGGAATTGGAGACGGTTCATAAGAGATTCATTCATTTATTTCCTGGAATGACGATGTTGTCATATTAGAAATGGCTGTACAGGTTAAGCATTTTATCATTAGAGCTAAGGAGTATAAGAGGTCACCTTATTAAAACCTGCAAGATTCTGAGGGAGCTCGATTGGGTTAATGTTGAGAAGACTCGCCCCATCAGTGGGGAAATCGCAAACTTGAAACATAGTTACAAAATAAGGGGATGCTCAGACTGACTCAAACTGAGATGCAAAGCAATTTTTTTTCTCTCAGAGAGTAGGGATTATGTCGAATTCTCTACCCCAGAGACTGGCAGAAGTTAGATCACTGAAAATATTTAAGGAGGAGGTAGATCGATTTTTGTAGGATTTGAAGGTAATGAGAAAAAGAAGGAAAAGAAGTTGATGCTTGTGGCATGTCAGCCATGATCCTATAGAATGGCAGGGAAAGTTTGAAAAGCTGAATGCCCTACTCCTGCTTCTATTTATTATGTTCCGAAAATTACAGAAAATTTAAAAATGCAGCTTCTTATCAACGGGGAGTTGGAGCGTTTGATGAACTGAAAGAAGATTGAGAACTTGTAGAAGGTGAAAGCATGATTATGTACCAGAATTTGTGTGCTTTCTGCTTCAATTTATTCAATCTTTTATACCAGAGATTAACTTTACACTGCATTTATGTACACCTTTGGCTGAAAATTCACACGAAATTCCAGCCATATTATTCTTCCATTATTGCTGCATCTTGCATAGGCATATAGGTGGCTTAATATTTGTGAATTCCCAATACACCAATGTTGATGTTCTTTCTTGGGGTCATGTTTGTTGAATTGTTCCTGAACAAGGGATAGTTGTGACTGTTTGAACTTGGTAATAACAAGGATGCCTGTTATTAATAATGTTGGGAATACTTCCAAATTGAGCAGTACAGTTATAATTTCCATTGGTCTGTCAATCTGTGTTATGCTTGCCAATGAGTTCTAGGTGAACCTGTCTGTATTTTCTTGCAAAACCATTGGATGTTTTTACCAGGATCCTTCCCCACCTCTAGCACAGCTGATATTGGAGGAGATACCAAGGGTGAGATGCAATGTGAAGCTGTGATTATTTTAAAAGTGATTCATATAAAAAATGAGTTAAAGCTGAAAAGAAGTGGCCCATTCTAAATGAGTGTGAGTTGATAATATACTGAATACTTCAATTTTGCTGACTGCGTGACTTGTCCTTAAAACACCAAGCCATTTATAATCAAGATAGCTCTGAATTGGGTGAATGCAATTTATTATAAGGAACCTGTAATTAGATCCAATTATAAACTGGCACTTTGTTGTCACACACTATTTCAGCATCACAACTATATGCCAATTTAGTATTTATGTTGCTCAATTACCAGAACTATCACACAGAAAATTTGAATGTCATGTTTATTTAGTTATTATTTTTCCAGCTGTTCCAGTCAATTCTCCACACATTACATTCTATTCACAATACAAAGTGAAACAGGTTGCTTACTTAGAAAATGTATCGACAGGTCAGACAGGCACGGAAATACATCTTATTCTGATGGTTAATTAAAGAATTCAGCCATGGAAACAAATCTTACAGCTTTGTAACATTCCTGCTGCAGCAAATAAATCATTCAGAACAGCTTGGGCAACAAGTCTCAGTTTTGTAGGCCACAAAATCTATAAACCATCTCCAGCTAAATCTCTTGGACATCCCTCAACAGTGCAGTTAAAATACAACTGTGAAATAACTGCGCAGAAGCCGATATCCCGTTACCAAGTCATCCTTTATTTACTTATGCACATACACTGGCTGTAACCAGCCAGCACAGAGTCAGTCATCTGGAATGAGGAGATTCTAAATCCCCTGTTTATATATTTTTTTCTTTTTAGTCTCTTTCCCAGTCCTGAGGAGGGGTTTCGGCCCAAAACATTGACTTTCCTGCTTCTTGGATGCTGTCTGTCTGCTGTGCTTTTCCAGCTCCATCTTTATTGACTCCAGCTTCCAGCATCTGCAGTCCTTACTGTCTCCAAGTCACAATTGGTTGCCTTGTCTTCAGCTATCAAACTCAAAACTCTGGAATTCCTATCCTAAAGCTCACCTTGTCTCCACCTCCCCTTCTCTCTTTTGGCCATACATTTTAGTCAAACTATGGCCTGAAATAACTGCACAAAGACTGGTATCCTGTCACCAAGTCACTCTTTATTTACTTGTGCACAGTACACCAGCTGTGACCAGTCAACTCAGAGTCAGTCTCCTGAACTGAGGAGATACTAAATCCCCTGTTTATATTGATCACCCAGGGCTCCCTGATTGGCCCAGGTTAACAACTCCAATCAATAACCTTATAGTCAACAAAGTCAACCTGGTTCCAATCACTACAGTCTGCTAATATTTTAACCAAGCAAGATTACTGATAGCTTAATTCAATGTGAAGCTTCAGCAAAGCTGACTCCCGAACGTTGGCGAAATAATTTAAGTGACAAAATTTCTGAGATCCTTTGAAGGTTCCACTTGAAATTTAGGATGTTATTTCGCTTCCTTGCTAAATAGGACATGGAAGTTTCGCTCTGTGTTTTAAATTTCCCAAGCAAATGCAAAGCTGTTATTGATGACCCTGAAGGAAATTAAGCATTCTGATATTCCAATGTGAGAATACTTTGAAAAAATCAAGAAGTTTCAGCTAACTGGGAACATTGGAATTAAAATAGAGTTTGTTCTCATTTCAACCAGCATAAGAAGATCTTTATGTTCAAGATGTTATGCAACAAAGCAATCTCTCAAAATATTATCATCAGATGAAGTTTCTGATCTGATCCTTTTTGACTACCTTCAACCTCTCCTAAATCAGGTCAAGTTTAGCTTGAACATGGTGGCTTTTATTCCAATTATATCCCTTGGCTGCACCATACTAAAGTAAATATTTAGCTCCTCATGTTTGTTCTCCTCTTCAGTGAGGTCGTGGTTGAACTGTGGTCTAACTGCATAGACTTGCTTTTGACCTCTAGCTCTTAACACCTTTTAATAAAAAATGATTTGAAATTAGCAACTAATCTGGCATCAATTGTTATTTGGGGAAGAGAATCTATGAGAAACACAGGAACATGGAAAATAGGAGCAGGAGTAACTCATTTGGCCCTTCGAGTTTGTTCCCCTATTCAACATGAACATGGTTGATCATTCAACTCAGTACCTGTTGCCATTTTCTCCTTATATCCTTTCATCCGTTTTTTCCTAATAATTCTACCTAACTCCTCCTTAAAAACAGTCAATGTTTTGGCCACAACCGCTTTCTGTGGCAGAGAACTTCACAGGCTCACTTTTCTCCAGGTGAAGACATTTTTCTTCATCTCAGTTCTAAAAGGCCTTCTCCTTATCCATAATCTGTGACCCCTGTGGTTCACAAGTAGCCGTACATGAGGGTCACCACACTCTCAGAGGAAGAGTTCGTGTCCTCACATGGCAGAAACATGGCACCACTGACAGCTTTCATGGACTTCTTTTGTGAATAGGGGACTCTGATAGGTGTCTATGCATTTCACACTGTTGCTGCAGTAATTACTACCTCTGCTATTGGCTCTGTGGGAGATACAAGAGTGTTGCTAACAACTTCCACAGTCGCCCACAACCTGGGCTTGATCTGTACCTTCATGTGGTCATCAAGTGACATGGAGGAACCAGTGCTAGTCCCCATTATAAGGTTTAGTGCCTGTGAGCATTGCTTTCTCATTTGCTGTGGGCTCTACACGTACCATTCTGTCTGTATGGCTGATCCACTGCAACACTTGCCGTCTCCCTTTCACTTTTCTCTATCCGTATCCCGCATTGACAGAAACACTAATGTCTCATAGTCCAGTTGAGCTGATCAGACTGTGACACCTCAGATATTCATAATGATGCCACCCTGAGGTCAGTTGCAAGTGGCCATTCACCTTTGTCACTGCAGCAAGCACATCTGCCTGACCATGCCCCTCCAATGTAAGGTAACCATTCATCTCAGTGTGCATGCTGGTCCTCCATCATTTCCTTGACATAGCCTGGTCATCTTGGCTGCTACCTTGCCACATTACTTGCTAAACGTTAGGAGATCATTGAAATGCTTCTGCCACTTCAGGAATGTTCACATGACCACGGGTCACTAATGACTTTGATGTTGTGTTGTTGACTCTTTTAGTACAATTCAGCACTGCAAGTCTAACATTCTTTTAGAATTTCTTTTCACACAACAGCATGGAGGGACTAGGCTTGTTCAAAGGCAGCTGGGAGCATCTCCAAAAGTGAATGAAATGAAATCATGAAACTACTTAACAATCCTGACAATGAAGAGACTTTTATTAGAACTTTTATTAAATAGACAACTGGAAATGTGTTTTAATCTTACATAGACAAAGTTATGACAACTGAAGGCCCTGTTATTTAATACTAGACCATTGGCAAATCTGAATAATGTATTTTGCTAATTAGCTCATCTTCCATAATCTTTTCTTGCTGACTGAAATAGTCAAATAATCTCTCAAGTTAATTTACATCTTGCATAATACAATCAGTGCTGCCTGATGACAAATTGTGCATGGAATATTTCCTTAGAAGGACAATAAAGATCATTTTGCTAATAGCTAGACATCAATAGTATAGATAATAGTTGAAAACAGACAAAAGAGATAAGAGCAGAGTTACAGTCAGAAATGCTGCTTCAAGTACTGCAGGTAAAGAGGAAAAGAAAAGCTGAAAATTAAACAAATTGGAAACACAGGAAAAATATTCCAGCAAATGGACAGGTTAATTAGTGCAGCCCAAAGAAGCACACATTGACCATAAACAATCATCGAATTAATTATAAATGGAAATTAGAGTTCATGACATGGCCGTCATGGCTTTAAGATGGCTGCAAAGCATTCGGGACAGGGAACTAAATATTGAATCAGGGACAGCGTTTAAAACAGAAATAATAGAAGTAAGTCAACAGTTAACAAATTCTCAGGCCTGATGGTTTCCATCCAAGGGTTTAAAAGAAGTACGTATGAACAGACACACATGATACGCCAACTATAGTCTTCCAAAGTCCTCTGAATTCGGGAATCATTCTCATAGTTTGCGAAATTGTGGAAGAAAATTTGCTTATTAGGAAAAGTAAGAGAGGAAATCGAAGATGTTATAGACCAGTTAGCCTAAAACCTATTGTCAGAAATTTACCTCGAATCAAAGACTGCTTCAAAATTTTCAGCTGATCAAAGACAGTCAGCATGGATCTTTGAAATGAAGGTTATCTCTGATGAGTTTTGATTGAAATATTTTTGAAGAAATGATGCAACAGCAGATGGTGAAATATTTATGGATGTTTTTTACTTGGACTTAGAAAACCTATTTGATGAAAATCTCTTATAAGAGACTGTTATCTAAAATGGAAGCTCATTGGATTGAAAGCAAATTATTGATTTGGTTTGGAAATTGTTTGAGGGGAAAGAGAGTAGGCATAATGGGCAGGTGTCCCAATTGGCAAGATATAACTAGTGAAGTCCTGCAGGATTTGTGTTAGGACATCAAATACTCATTATATTTGTTAACAACTTAAATGATGGCATAGAAATTCAGACATACAAATTTGACAATGACACCAAAATAGGCAGCAATCATAGAATCATAGATCATTGAATCCCTATAGTGTGGAAACAGGCCATTTGGCCCAACAAATCTGCACCGTCCTTCCAAAGTGCACCCCACCCTGCCTCATTCCCCTACCCCTGCATTTCCCCATGTCTAACCTAAACATCCCTGGACACTATGGGCAATTTAGCATGGACAATCCACCTCGCCTGCACATCTTTGGATTTGTAAGCATTCTAGATGGAAATACAAAATTATAAAAGATATTGAATAAGTAAATGGATTTTAAGTTATTAAATGTGAAATCTTCAACTTTGAACCTAAAAAGTTATTTTCCAAATACTGAAAACCCAGAAATAACAATCTTCAGGATCGAGTATGTCGATCATAAAAATGCTATAAATGGACCCAGAAAATATTCAAAAAAGCTCATAGAATGGTCACCTCCGAGAAGAATAAAATGCAATGCATCAGCTACACAAAACCCTGAGTAAATTGTGTCTGGAGAGAAGCAAGCAGTTCAGACATCTTAGTAAGGTTATAGTGGCCTTGGAGGGAATACAATGTACGTTCATGGGAAAGACTTTCGGACTCTAGAGATTAAGCTACAAGGAAAATTTTAAGCAAACTAGGGTTGTATTACCTGGAATGTGGAAGATCATGGGATAAGTTGATTAATGCTTAGTTTAAGAGATCACATAAGGTAATATGCATAATCTAAAAATTAGAACCAAAATTATAGCAATTCATATTTCAAGTAGTTGAAACTACTGATAATGATAGTGAAGGCTGAAAGATAGAGTAAAATATTGAATCCTGCACAGGATTTGTAAGGCTCACATAAGAACTCAGAGCAGGAGTAGGCAACGCAGGCTGTTGAGCCTGCTCCTACATTCCAGTAAACTTCAGGACTGCAATTAGGAAACGTATTCTCATGCAAAGAGTAGTAGACGTTTGGAACTGTTTTCTACAAATCACCATTGATACTAAATCAATTGTTAATGCTGAACCTGAGTATATTTGTGCTTTGTTTACAAAAGATATTAGGTGAAGGTGAGAATATAGGGTAAGAGATAACAAGGTATAGAGCTGGATGAACACAGCAGGCCAAGCAGCATCAGAGGAGCAGGAAAGTTGATGTTT